>NW_006922288.1:109262-125924 GCF_000298275.1 Orycteropus afer afer
GATGAACATGGGTGTGCATATATCTGTTCCTGCCCTGGCTCTCACCTCTCTAGGATATATACCTAGTAATGGGATTGCTGGGTCAAATGGTATCTCCAATTCCAGCTTTCTAAGGAATCACCATATTGCTTTCCACAATGGTTTTATCACTTCACAGTCTCACAAGCAGTGCATGAGAGTCCCAATCTCTCCACATCCCCACCAGCATTTGTTATTTTCTGTCTTGTTGAACCTTGCTAACAGTGCTGGGGTGAGATGGTATCTCATTGCTGTTTTGATTTGCATCTCTCTGATGACCAATGATCACGAGCCTCTCTTCATGTATTTGCTGGCCTCCTGAATATCCTCCTTGGTGAAGTGTCTATTCCTGTCTTCTGCCCATTTTTCAATTGGATTGTTAATTCCTTTACTGTTGAGGCATTGGAGTTTTTTATAAATCTTAGAGATAAGTCCCTGCCAGATATGTAATCATTGGCAAATATGAATTTGTTGCTGTCATTTTTGTTATGTGCTTTTTCGTGGTGTCGATTTCTTTGTTCCATATAATTTTCTGTGCTGAGCTCATTTTGTTTACGAATTGTGTTATCACTTCCTTCGTTGCTACTGTTTTAGTATTTGCTAACTATTTGAGCTGGTCCTCTTTTTTATTTTGATGTGAAGGTTTATCATTTTTTCTTTGACATTACCCTGTGATTTATAGTTTTCTTCCCAAGTTTAGAACAGCCTGTTCTATCTTGTAGTTAGTTGTCTTGACTTCCCTACTATCTAGAACTTCTGTAATTACAGTTTTTTCACTCTTTTTGGTTTTAGTTGTCTCATTTGTCAATTGATGTCTCTGGTTCCCTGTTTACAAACGTGTAGGCTTATTTACTTTGGATACTTCCATAGCTGAATTGGTTTCTGGGTTATGTCATCATGTGTGTTAATGGTCAGTTGTTTTCTGTTGTTGCTTCTCTGTCCAAAGGGCTCCCTTTAGCATCTCTTATAAGGTTGGTCTGGTTTTAACAAATTTCCTTAACTTTTGCTTATCTGGAAATGTCCTAACTTCACCTTCATATTTGAGGGATGATTTTGCTGAGTACGTAATTCTTGGTTGGAAATTCTTTTCCTCCAGGGTTTTATATATACCATCTCATTGTCTTCTTGCCTATGTGGTTTCTGCCAAGAAATCCAAGCTTAGTCTTAAGGGTTGCCCCTTGTATTTTCTTGTGCTACTTTCATGATTCTTTGTTTGTCTTTGTTTTTGGTGAGTTTGATGAGGATATGTCTTGGTGATTTTCTGTTGGGGTCTATCCTGTTTGGGGTTCGTAGGATTTCCTGAATATTCTCACCTTTTATCATATCAGGAAAATTATGTTCCAACAAATTTTTGACAATTTTCTCTGCAGTTTTATTTGTCTCTTCCTGTTCTGGAATTCCAATGACATGTAGGTTATTCCTCTTGATGGTATCCCACATGAACCTTAGGCTTTCTTCATTTGGTTTTGATGGTTCTTCCGATTGATCCCTTTCCAAAGAAGCATTAAGGTAATTGCCTTCAATCTCACTAATTCTGTCTTCCATTGATTCAATTCTACTACTTTGCTCATTCAATGTCTTATCTATTTCTGAAAATTTAGTATTAATCTTCTGGGTTTCTATCTGTAAATTTTGTATCATTTTTATTTTTCATTTATTTTGTCATTTTGTTCTTGTACGGTCTTTGAAATTGTTGTATAGTTTTCTGTGTTTTCCTCAATTTTGTTAGTATTTTTCTTGATCTGTCTCTCAATTTGTTGAAGGTATTTAAATGTAATTCTTTTGAATTCCTTATCAGGGAGTTCCAATGCTGTGTCTTCCTCAGGGATGTGTTTTGGATCTGTATCCTTGTCCCTTGTTTCTCCTGCTTTTTCTTGTTTCTTTGTGTGACTGTGATGCTCTGTTGTCTCCAAGGCATTGTGACATTTTAGTGTTTATATTTAATTGGTGAGTGTATGTTTGCACTAGTTAACAGCACTTATTTACTCACCACCTGTCTCCTTTCCTGTTGTCAGCCTCTTGTTTGTCCCTTGCCATCCTTGGCAAACAGAGCCTATTCTTAGGCCCCTGGAATCCAAAGAAGAATGCTGTCACTTCAAATATCCAAAATGGCTGCACTTATAAACATTCAAAATGGCTGCACCCTCAGTCACTTTAAATATCTATAATGGCTGCCACATGTAAACAATCAAAATGGCTGCACCCTCAGGACAGCAGAAAGTCAACAGCTCATGTTAGCTCCTTCCTTGCTGTTTCCCTTCCTAATCATAGGCCACCATCACAGTTGACCCTGCAGCCCTTGGTGACCAGGGCTGATCTTTAGGTCAATTCTCAAGTCCCAGCACCACTTGGATATATTCAGGCTGCTGGTCCCGTCAGTGTTGCTGACACTCTGGAACTCTGACCATCTCCGTACTCACTATTTTCATTCAGGTTTTTCCACTAGTTGGTGCCTAATCCACTTTTGTATAGCTCCTTTCAAAGCTCAGAGCTCCAGGGTTATCTTCTGTATCTCTGTCAATTGGTTTTTCTTTTTTTTTTGAAGAGGGTCTGTGTTGCTTCTCTGTCTATTCCTCCATCTTACTGGAAGTCTCAAAGTGTCTTTTCTTGATCTTCAAATCTTTCTCATCTTCAAATCTATCTGTTCTATTCCCTTCCTCAACCTAAGAAACATGATTTCCTATCCACTACACCTTTCACCATTTTTCAATGAACATGCTGTTTCATATACTGGGAACAGAATGAAGAGGAAACAAACCTCATGAAACCTACAGTCAGCGAGTCCCCACAGGAGCACAAAACGCAGCATAAGCTCCATGGTGGCTGACAGGCCGTGGGTGGCTGCACCCGGGGACTTAGATCTCCCGGCGCCTCGCGTTCCCAGCACTACATCTTTTTAATATTAAATTTATTAAACATACTTTCTCTTTTCTATTCCCATCTAATTCAGTAGAAGATGAACAGTGACCTATGGCAAGGAAGTGCTGTTAAATTCATTAGGAATATTTTGTAAGGTAATCAAATGGACTTACTATTCTGCTAATATATAATATGAAGTCAAATAAAGTAAGACATAGATAACATCCCAAACAAAATTTTAATGAAATCTATCAAACAATAAAATTTCAAAAAGCTTTAGCTACTTCAATAAATATAAAAGTAAAATATCCAGTTGTTTATTTTTGCAGTATAAGAAAAATGGAGGGAAAATATTTAATACGTAGATGACATTTATTAAGTAATTAAAACAACATGATAATTATTTATTTCACATTCCATCTTACCATGATAATGGTAAATGCATATAACGGCCTAGAATATTCAAAAAATAGTATGTTTTAGAAAAAAAAATGTATTCCTTATTTGCTTTGTTCAATATTGACCACAGATACTTGTTGCCATTGAGTTGATTACAGCTTATAGCTATCCAATGGAACAGAGTAGAACTGCCCCATAGAGTTTCCAAAGCTGTAATCTTTATGGACTCTGATTGCAACATCTTTCTCCCAAGGAACAACTGGTGGAGTCCAACTCCTTGACCTGTGGGTGAGCAGCCAAATGCTTAATCGCTGCACTACCAGGACTCCTTTTGACCACTGATAGAATAACTATAAAGAAAATGTTCATTGGAAGGTATGGCATTATATTAAGGGATGTAAACACTGACAAAGAGAATGTTCTACCAAATTCAAAAGAGTATCAAAAAATCACTCAAATTCTCATCAATGATACTTATGAAGAGATCTAACAATAGTTATATTTCTTTAATTCTTTATTACTTTTAATTGATACCAATACTTCTGTTTATATATTAAGTTATATTCTATGACATTAATTTACCTAATTTATATAAGAACTAATAAATTTTCCAATTTTATAAATCTAATATTTTTTTAGCAAACCAGTACTCCTTGAGTCTTTCAGAAGTTGATCTCTAGGCAATTCTCCTGATGCAACTCTGGGTCGATTCAAACCACTAACCACTAACCCTTTATGGCTATTCTATCAGTCAGTAGCTGAGTGCTTAAGTATTTGTAACACTTGGACATTCCTGATTTAGAGAAAAGGGAGATAATTAAAGTTTAATTTCTTTAAAAATGTAATGGAGTGCTGGTTGATATACAAAGATAAATGCTTATATCGATTTAAAATAAAAGAAACTTAAAAAAAGATACATTGAGTTTAATCGATACTTTAACTTATTGGCTACTTGATAAAAGACACAACAAAACTGCATTGTTTTAAACAATTTAAACACCTTTATAGATAAGATATAATTACATACAAAACACACTTGTGCTATTCGTAAGGTGATTCTTTTGAAACATTAGACTAGTTAATAATTTTGATATAAAGATAGCTTTATTGACCAGAATAACTAGATGGTGCCCAGCTACCATTGTCAACTACTCAGAGGGGGATCTATGTAGGAGACACTGGATAGTGTGGGAGAATAATGTGGAACAAAACTCAAAATTATATATATATATATATAAAAAAAAAGACCAGGTTTGCTGGTCTGACAGAGCCTGGTAGAACCCCTGAGACTGTGGCCCTTAGTTGCCCTTCAGGTCTGGAATTGAATCCACTCCTGTGGCTGCCAGCCAAACAAAAGGCAGGAATATGAGCTGAACATTTACATTATGCAGATACATTCCTTGGAGAGATCAATCATAGGAGAATAGAAGGGCTGTGTGTACACAGGGAGACAGCTTCTGGGGCAGGAGTACATGGGAAGGAAGGACACAGGGAATAGGTGGCTATTGGGAGAAAGTGGGAGGAGAGCTGTGAGCTGGTACATTGCATTATGGGAGATTCCAGTCAATGTCATGAGACAAAGTGTATGTGAACTGCTGTATGGAAGATGAATTTGCTCTGTAAACTTTTCCCCAAATCACAATAAAAATTAAAAATAAAAAAATATAGCTCTATTTAGTCCTCCTTGTAAAAATTTTACCATAGTGTTCTAGTTTATGTAATCTTTTTTTAATTAAAAATAGAGTTTAAATCATTTGAATTTCCTAGATATCACCTACTAGTTTTATTGAATTTAATCTATCATCACCTTGATTAAGATTGTTGTTGTTGTTGTTATGTGCCATCAAGTCGGACCCGACTCATAGCGACCCTCCTTGGATTTCCGAGGCAGTATCACTACAGAAGTAGGTTGTCCCATCTTCCATCCAAGGAGTGGCTGGTGGGTTTGAACCACCAGCCTTCTGGTTAGCAGTCAAGTGCCTTAGCCACTATGCTACCAGTAATTATAAAATTATGTGTTCAACTAATTTAAATGATCAAAAGTAATGCTTTTTTTAAAAAAAATTGAACTAATTATTTAATGCACCAAATGTTATGGATTCACTTTTTTCAGCTTTAGTGGTAATTTCAAGATTTTAATTAACTTTGAAAGTTTTGTTATGGTGAAACAGCAGACTTACACTCTCCTATAATTAAAAAAACAAAGAGTTTTTTTGAAGGATAAAGTGTTTCATGAAACTGAGAGACGTGCTATCATCTAATGGGGAGGCTGCAGTGTTCTGAATTACAGAGAATAGTTAGGTTTATCTCAGGTAGAATAAAAAAGACTTAGTGTTCACAGGCACTGGAATTTCATAAACGAGGGAAAAGAAAAAGTTGCAAGGAGTGGGTTGTTAAACTACAACATTTCTTTACATTAAGCTCTAACCTAATATTAATCTCTACTTTAACATTGGGAGTTCTGGTGGAGTAGTGGCTAAAGCATTTTACTGCTAATCAGAAGGCTGGTGATTCAAATCTACCAGCCACTTCTTGGAAGGAAGATTGGACAATCTACCTCTGTAGTGATATCATCTTGGAAACCCAAGAAGGGGTTGTTATGAGTCAGAATCATCTCAACAGCAGTGAGTTTTGTTTGTTGGTATCACAAGTGAAAAAAAAAAAATTATTGATGCTTAACTTCTTTTGGGTTATGAGCACTTAAACTTTGACAAGAAGCTTAATTAGTTCTACAGAGTGACAATGAACATTTCAGGCCTACTACAGATTGATTTAAAAATGGAATTTTGTTCAGATCTGGGCTACCTATTTTTTATTCATGCCAAGCACCTCAGCTTATTGGGTCCACATACACCTCCATAGACATCTTCTCCTTTTGATCAAGCTTCTATCAGGGGGCAGATAACCCACAGAAAGAGTTTCTCATCTTCTGCAAGTAATTAATATCTCAGCAGTGGTTTTATTTCAAATTTAAGATACCAGCTGCCAGTTCTGTTATTAGAGATACTGAGCAATGGACTTTTTTAGGACTTCAGATGCCAGCTCTGTTACTAGAGGTGGTCAGATAACCACCCAGTTTCACCATTTTTTGCTTCCTCTTTTTCATCCCAGTCATGACAAGGTTTGTCAAGAGGTGCACCCTTTTTGGTGGCCATGTCAGCTAAAATATTTCCTCTAATCTCTTCCACTTGTGGAATGTGTTTTCCTAGTTTCACAGGTGTAGATCTTAACCACCATGATGTTGGAAAGGAGCAACAGAGCTTCCAAGAGATTGAGTACAGGGGTCATTTTTAATTTAGTTCTTGGATGATGTCAGAAAGTCCTTTGTTTCCATAACATTTCAAAATCATGAACAATTCCAAAACAATACCTCAAGTGCATGTAAACTGTTACTCATTTTTCAGAAGCCAACTTGCAAGCCCTGGTGAGAGCAATCAATTCAGCTTTTGTGCTGAAGTAACATCAGGTAGCAAGTTGTTTCTAGGAGGACCACAATAGACATGATGATAGCATATCCACCTTCAAAAGACAAATTAAAATAATATGGTTTTAGATATAATCCATTAATTTAAAAGATCAGTTCAGAATTGGGGATGGGAGCCTCCTACAGGTCTTTCTTGGTATAAGTAATTGGTCTGTTATATCTCTGCAATCATGAGAGAAAGTTTCAAAATGATCAGATAGAGGAAAGAGAGTAGCTGGATGTAAAGCATTAGTGTTGTGCAACCTAATGTTGGAGATGGCTAAAAGCAGGACGTCATAAGAGGTTACCTTTGTTGTTGTTGTTGTCATGTGCCGTCGAGTCAGACCCGACTCATACCTTATTGGTTGACAAATATTGAATTAAGGAAGAAATTAAGACTATAGCCACAGCATGGGGAATGTGCACATCTAAATACTTCATGAATATAATATCACCTGTGACTTCTACCAATCTGGCTGTGGAAGTAACTCCTATAAGGCATGGAGGATATTCTCTGGCTACTGGATCTAACTGTAAGCTGTATGATACAACTTTATACCCCAGGTGTCTGAGTGAAAATCCCCAAAGTGTTTCTAGGACATATAAAGAAAAATCCCATTTTAAACTGGCATGGTGGTAAGTGACTACTTTCCACCCCCTACTTAAACAACTGAAATGGATAAGGTGCAGGTCCCTTTAAAACTAATAAGGGGACTCAGCTATTAGGTATAATTTAGGAATCCAGGCATAATAGTGTCCACAAGCCCTAAGAATCCTTTCAGCTGCTTATTAGTGGTAAGGTTAGGGAAAGCCAGAATTGCATCTTTTCCTTTTTTTTTGGGGGGGGCAGTCTATGGATACTCCTTGTGTTGAAATAATATGCTTTAAATATTTATTGAAGGTAGAGACAATTATAATATTTCCTTGGCAATTTTTGGCCCCAAGCAGCCAAATACTGTAATAGCGGAATATTGTCCTTTACACACGTGCCTAATGAAAGGGAAAAGACTAACTGATTGTCAATGTAATGGAGCTAACTAGAGACATTGGAAAATTGTAAGACTGTAAATATGCATGTAAAACTTGAGGAGAGTAAACAGTATTTTCAGTAAATGAGGCATAACTGACCAAGTAAATCGTCCACGTCAAAATAAATAAGTATCGGCTCTGGGTGAACTGGGATATAAAAAGGTGCTGCACAAATCTATTATGGTAAAATGAGTAGCTTTGGGAGGAATGTTAGATAAAAAAAATTGAAGTTAAGCATTATGTAAAACGGAGAGGTAATTATGCAGTTAATGGCAGGCAAATTTTACACAAACTGGCATCCTTAATTCCTGAATTTCTTTGCAAGAAACAGTACTATTTCAGGGACTAGTGCAAGAGATATGAGCCCCTTTTCCAGAAAATGTGGCTTATCAGGGGTAGATTTTCCTTTGTTTCCTTCTCTATATTTTATTGTGAAATTCTAGAGAAAGCCATAGAACTATCTATTTGAATTTTTTATGGGTTGGGCTGAGGAAACTAGACCAATGACCATTGTCTGTGCAAGATGTGGCTTGTAGCATTTCTGAAACTGTTGAAAGGTAATATGGGGTAAGGGTGAACAAAGCATTCCCAGAGATTCCAATTGACTGGCAGATAGCAAGATCTCAGTCTGGATGTGATATCCTGCTTATGTTGAGTAGACGATTCAAAAAAATTATTTCAGTTGCTCGTGAATTTTTCAGAGAACCTTAAGTATTTTGTTTTGCAAGAAACATTTCGCCTTTCAGTGACTTTCAGCACTTTCACCTTACTTAATCTATCTCTGCTTTTTTTTCCTCATCACTTTCTCACTCTGTGATCTTTTCTTACTAGCCTCTTCATAGCTCCCTTTACATCTTTGTTTCTCAGAGTGTAAATAAGAGGATTGAGGGTGGGAGTTACTACAGTGTACAAAAGGGTTATAAACTTTCCCTGACTGTGGGAATAAGAGCTGTTGGGATGGATATAAACAGCTGTGATGGTCCCATAGAACAGAGACACAACCAATAAATGGGACCCACATGTTCCAAGGGCTTTACGCCAAGCTTGTGCTGACCTGATCCTCATCACTGCTTGTGCAATGTTTCCATAGGAGACCAAGATGAGTGACAGAGGGAGGAGAAGCAGTACCAAGGAAGCCATGAAGAGCTGGACCTCATTGGCATGAGTGTCTACACAGGCCAACTTGATCATGGCAGGCACTTCACAGATGAAGTGGTAAATCCTCCGGTTCCCACAAAAGGGCAGCCGAAGGGTGATGGTGCCCTGGATGAGGGTGTTGCCCACTCCACTCAACCATGCCACTCCTGCAAGTGACTGGCAAAGCCGTGGGTGCATAACAGTTGCATAATGAAGTGGTCGGCAAACAGCAGCATAGCGATCATATGCCATGACAGTTAGCAGAACACACTCAGTGGATCCCAGTGCCAGAGACATGTACAGTTGAATAGCACAGCCTATAGGAGTAATTGTCTTGGCTGGGCCATGGAGGTTCCATAAAAGCTGAGGCCCAATACTGGTGGTAAGGCAGAGGTCAACAAAGGAGAGATTTGTAAGGAAATAATACATTGGCATATGGAGCATGGGATCCAGAGTGGAGACCAAGATGATAACTGTGTTGCCCAGCAGTGTCAGGAGATAGGAGATCAACACCACTACAAAAAGGATCTTCTCAAGTTGTGGCTTATCAGAGAAGCCCACCAGTATGAAATCACCTTCTAAACTCTCATTACTCATCTTCATAACCCTACTTATGAAAAGGACACAGAGAAATATAAAAACAGAATATTGTGTCCAAAACCCAATATCAAACCTGAAATTATTGAGTTGGGAGCTCTGATGGTGTAGCACCTAAGGCATTTGACTGCTAACCAGAGTACTGGCAGTTCAAACCCACCAACCACTCCCCAGAAGGAAGATTGGGAAATCTACTTCTGTAGTGATACCACCTTGGAAACCCAAGGAAGGGTCACCATGAGGGAGATCTGACTTGAGCACAGTGAGTATTACTGAGTTAACGTTGTGTAGTGGGAGGCAAATAAAATTAGGAATGCATTTAGGAGAAAATGGCCCTGAACTTGAGGAGTGAGGATATTTATAGAGAAAGAGAGAAGAGAGAAACTTGACTGACTCCAGGAAGAAAGTAAATATGTGAAGGATTGTCCTAAAGAACTGCTAAAAGATATCATGAAATAAGATAAACAATGCAGGAAATGATTAATAATTAATGGTTTCTTGATTATTCCTAATAGTTTCATTTTTCTGCAAATCTTCCTTTGTCTTAACAACAACAAATTGGAAGGAACTGAAAAGAAAACAAGGGGTTGTCCAATCAGTGGACATGTAGAACTATTTTATCAGTGGTCAAAAGCAGCTCTCATTGCACAGTGGCTAGACGCTTGGCTTCTAACCTAAAGATTGAGGAATTGGAATATAGCAATTGCCACTCAGGAGAAAAATGTGGTGATCTGGTTCATAAAGCCTTGAAAACCCTCTGGGTCGGTTCTACTCTGTCCTATACGGTTGTTATGAGTTGAAATCAACTCAATGGTAATGCACATCAGTGGTGAATAGTAACAGTAGCAAATAAGGAATACACACATTTTTAAAAAACATACTATTATTGCAATACTCTGTCATATACATTTACCAATATCATGATAAGATGGAATGAATACATAGTTATCATGTTGTAGTAACTATTTAATGAATAACATCTACATATCAAATAGATAGCCTCCAAAATTTTTCTTATACTATAAAAATAATCAGTTGGAAATTTTATTTTTATACTAATTAAAGTATATAAAACTTTTAAAAATTTTGTTCTTCGATAGATTTCATTGAAATTGTTTAGCATGTACTCTGTATTTTTCTAGCAGATGGCAGCAGAATACCAATTCCATTTGATTTCCTTACCAAATGTTACTAATTACTTCAGCAATGCTCTGTGTCATAAGTCGCCACTGAGCTTCTACTGGAGGAGATGAGAATAAAAAAGAGAAAGTGCCTTGGGAAAGTTGATTAAAAAAAATTGTAGTGCAATTCTGCTGATGGTGACCAGAAAATCTTTCTTAGCAAGTAGTGTTTAAATAGAAAAATGAAAGATAAATAGTAGTTAATCAGTGAATAAAATGAAGTTTGAAGTAAAGGGAGATTATTTGAGGCAGAAGAGAGAGCATGCTAAGGTTTCATACTGAAAAGCATTGAGGAGAAGAGGAATATCTAGTATGACAGGAATGCTGATGTTGTTGTTATGCCTTGGGTTTCCGAGGCAGTATCAGTATGGAAGTAGATTGCCCAACCTTCATTCCGAGGAGTGGCTGGTGGGTTTGAACCACCAGCCTTCTGGCTAGGAGTCAAGTGCCTTAGGCACTATGCTACCAGAGCTCCCTATGACATGAATAGTCTTCAGTAATAAGTAGTTACACGCTGGAAGAAGAATGTTTAAATAATGTTAAAGATTTGGATTTATCCAATGGATTTACTAAATAGGTCAAGGGGCAATGGAGGTCAGAAGGGAACAAGTAATTGATACGTTGTTTGTATTAAAAAAAAAAAATTCTGGCTTCACATTGCAGAATGGATTGGCAAGGAATATGTTGATACACAGGAACTAGTTAGAAAGCTATTACAGATTACAGCTCTCTCAGGAAGAAATGACTTGGTGATGAGAGGGAAGATTTATATTCTTAGATGCTAGAGATATTTAGAAGTAAGAATCGACAGAACATGATTTACTGGATGTGGAGGGTCAGAAAGAAGGGTTGATGATCAATTGGATGTTTATTTCTTGAAAAACTGAGTGTCCCTTACAGAGTCAAAAGACATGAAAATTGAAATAATCTTTTGTAGAGAAGCTAATAGATTCACATATTTCTCAATTTTTATTCCTAAAATATTGAATAGATAAGAAATGTTAAAAGTGAGTCAACCATGTTATTTCACTCTTTATCAGATGTCTTCTCCCTAGACATCCACTTGAATACATCTAGAATGTCATAATTGGAAACTATCAATACTCTCCCTAACAACAAAAAAAAATTCCTCACTTTACAATTTTCTACTACTTATATCCATTCTTTCATAACTATCAAAGCAGAAGTTGATTGTGATATTTTTTCATCTTTCATGCATATTAACTAATCTCACTTCAAGTTATTTAATTTTAAAATAACCTCATTCTATTTATATCATCATAGATGGCAAAGAATATTAGGTGGTCTCTTACCTCTCAGTTTTTATTGCTCATTTCCTTCTTATGCACAACTGATGGAATAAGAAAAAAAAGTATGTTCATCAAGATATAATTTTCATTTTTTAAATTATGGAATTCATGAAACTTGGCGTTGAATTCAAGGCACTGCACAATTTCTGCTCCCGTTTTGGTTTTCAGAATTATCTCCCAATATTTAATATTTGTTGAACCCAAATAGCTCCTTTTTCTACTCCAATCACATAAAGTTATAATTTCTGGTTCAACTCCTCAGTCAATTCTATGTCTCCTCTTTGCTATAACTCTTCCATTTCCTTTACTCTGAAAAAAAAAAATAGGTTAAAAAATTATAATCCAGTGATTCTGACTCACGAAGTTCTCAAGTGTTAATAGAGTAGAACTGCTCCAAAGGGTTTTAATGTACAGAATTGTGATAGGTGAAATCGTTGTCAACTTGCCTGGGCCTGGTTGAGTGGCTCGGCAGCTGGATGTAGTTATTCCCCATGGTGAGATTGGCAATCGATTCCATGGTGGAATCTACTGGAGCAGTTGAGTAGCTGCTTTAGGGATGTGGTCTGCTTCCAGTGTATAAGAAGTAGCTTTGAGGGAGGTCTCCAGCTTTTTGGCATGTTTGAACACTGCATATAGCCAAGTCATTGTTCAATAGCCTTCCATGCCCTGCCGATCTTAGGATTTCTTTTGGACTTGAATTAGTGGCTGGTGTGTTGTTTCGTAACATTGGGATTGTGCTTTTTTACTTGTCAACTTTGGGTTTGTCAGCCTCAGCAGGGAGCTACTGCCTGAGTGAAGAAAAGCCTCTAGCTTCAGTGAGCCAGGAGCAAGAGGTAGAGGTGAAACCCAAGGTCGAGAGACTTTCCCCCAGCCCCTAGTGCCCAGCCCTTTGAACTCAGACTTCAAGCCTCCAAAACTGCAAGAGAATAAAATCTCTGTTTGTTCGAGCCATCACATCTGTGGTATTTCTGTTACAGCAGCAGTAGAGGTAACAAGGGAAATCTGGTAGCATAGTGCCTAAGGCAATTGACTGCTAACTAGAAGGCTGGGGGAACCACCAGCCACTCCTCAGAAGAAAGATGGGGCAATCTACTTCTGTAGTCATACTGTCTCAGAAACCCAAAAAGGGGTCGCTATGAGTCGGATCTGACTCAAGGCCAGTGAGTTTGTTTTTTTTTTTTTAGAGGTAACTGAACAGTAACTTTTAGAAAAGAATTCTTGGTGGAGCAATGGTTAAGCCTTCACTTTCTAACCAAAAGTAAGTGATTTGAAACTACCAGTTGTCCTCAGGAGAAAACATCTGGGGGTCTGCTCTTATAAAGATTACAGTTTAGGAAACATTATGGGGCAGTTCTATCTGTCATGTAGGTTATGAGTCAGAATCAACTGTATGGCCCAAAGCAACAATAATATTTATGGATACAGATTGCCAAGACTTTATTTTGCAGTGTCACTGGGTGGATTTGAACCACCAACGTTTTTGCTAGTAGTACAAAACAAACCATTTGTGCTA
The DNA here is from genome assembly GCF_000298275.1 of Orycteropus afer afer. Classification (NCBI taxonomy): domain Eukaryota; kingdom Metazoa; phylum Chordata; class Mammalia; order Tubulidentata; family Orycteropodidae; genus Orycteropus; species Orycteropus afer. The sequence goes on from NW_006922288.1 coordinate 122,769, forward strand.
CCCAGGAACCTGTAGAATATATGCTACTTGTTAATATTCATCTCTGGACCAACATCTTCCAAGACCTCAAATCCACTCTCTACAAAAACTTCTTTTCTGTCATCCCTAGATAATTTGCAATAATGTGTCAATTTGTGTCACACTCCTCCTCACTGAGGAGATCATGCATCCTCAAATGTACAGTGAAATCTTAATGGGAAGACATATTTCTCTTAAGTATCTTTCTTCCTATCCTAAGCATGCAAACCTAAATTTAGAACATACAAGGAACCAAATAAATGCTTGTTGAATAAATTAGTATCTTTTTTCTTTATATTAAATAAATGGTCTTTCTTCTAATTTTTCCTTTGCTATCTAGAAAAAAACATATGTTTACAACGTATTTGTTGTTATTGTTGAGTGACTTCAAATTGGTTAGAACTCATAGTAACCCTATGTACAACAGAAAGAAACACTGTCTCATCCTAAGCTAGTCTCACAATTGTTATGCTTGACCCTATTTCTGCAGCCACTCTGCCAATCCATCTCATTGAGAATCTTTCTCTTTTTGGCTGAACTTCTACTTTACCAAGCATGATAGCCTTCTCCAAGGACTGGTGCCTCTTGATAATATGACCAAAGTACAAGAGATGAAGTCTTTTTGACATCCTAAAAACAGCATAAATCAATACGATATGCATATAATGTTGTTGTTGTTGTTGTTATATGCCTTCGAGTCAGCCCCAACTCATAGCGACCCCTCCTTGAGTTTCCGAAGCAGTATCACTACGGAAGTAGGATTGCCCAACCTTCCTTCCGGTAGTGGCTGGTGGGTTTGAACCGCCAGCCGTCTGGTTAGCAGTCAAGTGCCTTAGGCACTATGCTACCAGAGCTCCACACATATAATGTTGTTGTTGTTATTTTGCCATCTAGTCGGCCCTGACTCATAGCGACCCCTCCTTGGGTTTCCAAGGCAGTATCACTATGGAAATAGGAATGCCCAACCTTCCTTCCGAGGAGTGGCTATAATAGTGTTCATTAAAAAGCAAGTGTCCGAATATTTCAAAGGACACACATCAATCATATGAGATGATGTTTAAAATGTACTACTGTGAAATGTGCTTCTTAGAAATACTAGGGAGATTTCTGTAGGTAAGTAGATAAATAATCTATAGATAATCTCCAAGCTTTTATTTTGATATAGTTATCATGTTCACATTTACTTAATTCAATTATGATCCATTCATTCACTTGCCCTTAACTCATTGCCATGGAGTCCATTATGACTCATGATAATCCTATAGGACAGAGTAGAACTTCCTCATAGGGTTTTCAACAGTCATCTTTATGGAAGCTGACTGCTACATTTTTCTCCCATCGAGTGGCTGGGGGATTTGAACTGTATACCTGCCAGAGGCTGAGCACATAACCAGTGTGCCATCAGGGCTCCTAGTTCATTTGTACTTAAGAAATAGAATACATGAGCATCACAATGTATTGCATACTATATATTTAACTTTGCATATTTGCCTAAATATGGAGTCTTTCCAGTTCTCTTCAATTATGGAGGAAATAGAATGATCAAATGGTTAAGGGGATCAAGAACACATACACATATATAAATACAAACATAAACAAGCAGCCTCTACAACATGTATGTATTCAAAGTTATGGATATATTAGAATTCATATTTGCAAACTTTTAGCAAACTGTATAATTAGAAAATTTTAAGAAAGAAATCTAAGAATGTAAAGAGGAAGATTCTCCAAAATGTAGAGAAATTACCCTTCTTGTTTTTTTCTCCCTAAATTTCCCTAAACCAAATGTATTTTCTTAAAATGAAGGCAGCTATATGTAGTTTATTTCACATACAACTCCCTTCTAAAAATAGTAAGAGTCAAGTGAATTTGGTATTTTGGTATTCTTAACTAAAAACACTTCAAAGTAGGCAGGTAAAAAAGCTAGGTTAATTATTGGCTGGGATGGGTCAGGAAGGCTAACATGAGCAGTTCAAGGAAACCATTACTATGCCTTCTATATATAATTTATAGTATCTGCAGATGGGCAAGAGAAATGATGTAGCCCTCAGCATTTTGTTACCTCTGAAAATTTTGTACTTTCATTCTTCTAAATAGTTTCCCAAGACAAGTAGATGACTCTTAAGAATGTTCTTTCCAGAACCATGAGGTTCTGAACATTAATCTCTGAATCCAAGGCCAAGTTTCGAGTGAAAGTGCTTATTTCTGGAGCCAGAAAACACTGAAATTTCTGACTCTAGTAGGAAATGATATTAGATTCAGAATAGGACCTTGGGGACCCTGTATTCCCAATAGGGCAATTAATACCAAGCACAAAAGTGACCAAGAGTTAAGGTTTCCTGGGGAACTTGTATGGAAAGGGTTACTACTGAACACTTAGATCTTCAACATAGAAGGATTACAGCACCTCAATTTACATGCAATATTAAATTTTGGAAAAGTTATCACACTGCAAGGTGCATACTTAGGAGCATAATTTTCACAATATTACCACCATCACCACCTTATTTTAATAATTGCTATTTAATCAAGACATAATTACCAAGACCTTATAAAATGAATATCAGTTCATGTGTCACAAATCAAAGTAAATCAGCAGGATAAGTTTTCACAGTAGGATAAGTTTCATGAAGAAGACAGAAAAAAAAATATTAGTAGTAATATATTTCCTTTAGTCAGCATTCCCCAAATGTTTAAAAGTTTATATCATTTCTCTTCTTAGGAAAATTTACAAATACAATAAAGGCTATTACTGCTTACATTAATTTTCTCCAAGTGTTTCTCCAAATCTTTTGGCTCCAGAATATTTTAATGAATAACATTTCTTAATGGCTCATATATGGTAAGGAGCTCTGGTGGTGCAGTGCCTAAGGAATTTGACTGTTAACCAGAAAGCTAGCAGTTCAAATCTACTAGGCACTCCATGCAAGGAATATGGAGAAAGCTACTTCCGTAAAGATTTACTGACTTGGATAGAGTTCCGGCAAGATGGCGGACTAGGCAGAAGGATTACATAGACCCTCTTCAACAAAGAAAAGGGAAACCAATTAACACAGACACAGAAGATAATCGTGGACCCCTGAGCCTTGAAGGGAAGGATACAGAATTGGACTAAACCCCAATTAGCAGAAGAATTTG
>NW_006922288.1:129894-144270 GCF_000298275.1 Orycteropus afer afer
AAAAAAAAAACAAAAAAACAAATGTACAGTCAAAAAAAAAAAAAAGATTTACTGACTTGGAAACCCAATGGGGGTCACTATGAGTCAGAATCAGTAGGATTTGTTTTTCAGTTTGGTGTATGGTAGCTTTGAGAAACTGTCACAGAAACACATATTTAAGGATAAAAAGAGCAATTCAATATTGACATCATCTGTAAATCACTAGTTATAAAAATGCAAAGAACATGGATTTCATGGAGAGTGATCATAAAATTTCTAAGGAGGGGGATCAGTTTGAGGTGGACACAGGAATACCTTCTCTCACTTGTGACTTTGATAGGATCATGATGCTGGACCCATTTCATAAAGGATCATGGGTCTTATATATATTTAGATATATATATAAATATATATATATTTATATATATATATAAATATATATATATTTATATATATATATTTTTTGTGTGTGTGTGTGTATATGTACACAAATTGAAATTAGACATTACATATTGGTGTATAGCCAGTAATGACTATAAAATAAATACATGGCCATATGCAGTGGAAATTAAGTTGAGAATCCTTATTGAATAGATTAATTTTTAGCTGGGTTTCTACACAAACAAAATAGAATAAAAAACTGGCCGACACATTAAATAAAAGATACATCCTGTTTAATAATTCAGAAAGTGGGAAAAATGATGTGTGAGAGGTAATGAATAGATATATTTGAAAAGTGAATACAGAGAGTCTAGTGATTGAAACAGAGTTTAGAGTTATCAAGTTAAATTAGTGATCAGGACATTTGCAACAAGAGCTCAAAATATTCTTTTCACAATGTACATTTTAGTAAACTGCAGCACATTTAGTAAAGTAAATATAAGTGTTCATCTTCATGCAGTTTTATAAAGTGAATGCATTTATTTAAACAGTACTTAGATTAAAAAAAGAAATGTTATTAATATTTGTGTCCTCTTACAATAATTAATATACTACCACCCTCATCCCCAGTGTAATTACTATAATCACTCTAATTTACTTTTGTTTATGGACTTTATAAAAATAATGTCATAAGTATGGATTATTTTGTGTTAGTTTCCAACTCCTAAATTTTATTTTTTTTGTAAATTATTTTGAATTTTGTACATATTCAAATTCATTATCTACATCTAATGATATTTTATTTTTCTTAATTCGTATGCCTTTTTGTTGTTCCTTTGTTATTATTATTATTTTTCTTGACTAGAATGGTTATCCATAGTTTTGCCAAAAATAATTCAAAAACAGTTGTAGCAGGACACAGACAAGGAAATGCCTGAAATTCAAGCAGGATTCAGAAAAGGATATTGACAGAGGGATATCATTGCTGACATCAGAGGGATCTTAGCTGAAAGCAAAGAATGCCAGATATTTACCTGTCATTTGTTGTTAATATAATTAAGGGGATATATGCAAAACTGTAGACTAATATTATTTTCAATGGAAAGCAACTTAAAGCATTTCTCCTATTTGACATTGTACTAGAAGCCAACAACAACAAATACAGATTGAAAGAGTATGGTGAAATATATAACCTTTGTGCACACCTTTCTTGATATTAAATCATGGAGTATCACCTTGTTCTTTGTGAACAGTTGCCTCTGAATCTATCTATGCATACATTCTTCATGAGGACAGTTAAGTGTTGTGGAATTTTCATTCTTCACAATGTTATGCACAATTTTTGTGATCCACACAGTGAAATGCCTTTGCATAGTCAATAAATGACAGGTAAATATCTGGCATTCTTTGCTTTCTTTTCTTTGACACGAATTTAATTTTACTTGGGTACACAATTAGTATTCATGGAATTAGCATTCAAGAAATCAAACAACATATTATATTGGACAAATCTGCTGCAACGGGCCTCTTTAAAGTGCTTAAGAGCAAAGACGACACTTTGAAGACTGAGATACGCTTGACCCAAGCAATGATCTTTTCAATAGTCTTATATTCATGTGTGAGGAGCTCTGGTAGCATAGTGCCTAAGGCACTTGATGGCTAACTAGAAGGCTGGCAGTTCAAACCCACCAGCCACTCCTTGGATGGAAGGTTGGGCAATCTACTTCCATAGTGATACCACCTTGGAAACCCAAGGAAGGGTCACTATGAGTCGGGTCTGACTTGATGGCACATAACAACAACAAATATGCATGTGTGAGCTGGAAAATAAATAAGGAAGATTATAGAAGAATTCATGCCTTTGAATAATGGTGTAGGCAAAGAATATAAAATGTGCCATGGACTGCTAGAAGAATGAACAAATCTGTTTTGGAGGAAGTCTAGACAGAATGTCCCTTAGAAGCGAGGATGTCAGGACTTCATCTCTTGTACTTTAGTCATGTTGTAAGAAGGGATCTGTTTCTGAAGGACATCATACCTGGTAAAGTAGAGGGTAAGCAAAAAAGAGGAAGACCTTCAATGACCTGGATTGACACAGTGGCTAGAACAATGGGTTCAAGTATTGCAAGGATTGTGAGGATGGAGCAACACTCAGCAGTGTTTCATTCTGTTGTACATAGAGTTGCTATGGGTCAGAACTGACTTGATGGCACCTAACAACAACTTACAACTGAGACGATTAATAAAACCAAAACTACATTGTTGGGAGAAATAATTAAAATTGATTAATTTTTGTCTGATTGTTCAAGGGAAAATAAAAATGAAAGCACAAGCAACCTTTATCAGTAATTAAAATGGAATATCATTATGCATTCTAAATAGAGCCAAAAAGATTATAAGGGAGTATCATCAACAACCTTTGCACATTTTGTAAGAGAAAAACATTTCCTTCACTTTGCAGACAATGAGACAGAGAAAGAATGAATTTGTTAACTGGCAAGTATGTGTATACATACGGAGTTGATGCAAACTCAAGTGTGCAAAAAGAATCAGGGGAAGAAGTTGGAAAGAAAGGACAGGATGTGCAAGCCAGGGTGGGGAGAGATATGCATATGGTTGGAAGAGACTTTCTAAGGAAGAGGTATGCTATGCCAGAAAAGAACGGAGTCTTTCCTAGGAAATCAGCTCAGGAGTGATTACAAAGCTATTTGATTAATATTAATGTAGTAAAATTAATCAATCTTTTCCATTATATTTAAGATTTCTATGGCGGTTCAAACCCACCAGCCACTCCTCCGAAGGAAGGTTGGGCAATCCTACTTCCGTAGTGATACTGCCTCGGAAACCCAAGGAGGGGTCGCTTTGAGTCGGGGCCGACTCGACGGCACATAACGATAACAACAACAATAACTTACTTGCCACCATTCATCTGTCAGTTTGTCATAGTGTGATGGCTTATGTTTTGCTGTGATGCCAGAAGCTATGTCATTGGCATTTCAAATGTCAGCAGATTCAACAATGATGAACAAGTTTCAGTGGAGCTTCCAGGCTAAGACATACTGGGAAGAAAGAATTGGTGATCTACATCTGGAAAAACTGGTCAGAGAAAACTTATGAATAGCAGCAGAACATTGTCTGATGCAGGGCTAGAACATGAGCCTCTTAGGTTAGAAGGAACTCCCATAAGTATGCCTGCAACCATGGAAACAAACATAGCAATGATTGTGAGGATGGCGCAGGAATGGGCAGTGCTTCATTCTCTTATTCATAAGGTCACCAGGATTTGGAACTGCCTTGATGGAACCTAACAACAACAAAAAAAAACTTATTTAAGAAATCATTCTTGTGATGAGATTATGAAGATGCTGTTTTTCCTTTCATTTGGAAAGATGTTTACAGATGGTGTGACATAATGGTCACATATCAATTTTTTACATATGAGCAATTAATTAATTACTGCAACACCATATTTTGAAAAAAAACAGATTTGCTTTTCCATTAACTCGAAATGCTAACTTTGTTTTCAATGAAGGGTCTATGTATGTATTGGTTTGTTTTAATCCATTGGTCTGTTTATAGCTCCTTGTGCAAATGTCACACTTCTTTATGTACTTAAGATTTGTATTCTATCTTGATAGACAGTAGAAAAGGTCTTTCTTCATATCTTGTCTTTTTCCTTCAAGAATATCTTAGTATTATTGTTCTTTACATTTTTATATAAATTTTAGAATAATCTTATCAATCTCCACAAAAATCATATTAAAATTTTTGTTGAAGTGGTTGTAGGGACAAAAGATAGAAATGAAATAAAATATTTTGCTTAATTAACATCTCTATAGTTTTGAATCTTCCAGTCTAAAAAATAACTGTGATCTGATTATTTGTCTTTTTGAAGTTCTCTCAATAATGTTCTAACAATTGTTGTATGGATACAGTATACCTTTTTCTTAATGTTTTTCCTAGTATTTTTTTTTTTTTTTTATGGATGGTCTTCTAACTATATTTATAAAGCAATAGGCTTTAGTTAAGGAAGATTGGGCAATCTACTTCTGTAGAGATACTGCCTCAGAAACCCAAGGAGGGGTCGCTATGTGTTGAATCGACTCAACAGCAGTGAATTTGGTTTTTGGTTTAGGTTTTAATTATTGCTGGTATGTAAAGTGTGATTAAATTTTCCATACTGACCATGCAAAATACACTTAATTCAAATAGTTTGTATCTTGATCTCTTTGGATTTTCTATGTACACAATCATATCATCTCTAATAATTCAAACAAATATTTGTACATGAATATTCACAGCAGCAGTATTCACAATAGTCCAAAAATGGATATGACTCAAATGTTTACCAATAGACTAATTCATGAACATTAGTATATCTATTCAATGGAATATTATCTGGCCATAAAAATGAATGAAGTATTGATACATGTCACTCCTCGGAAGGAAGGTTGGGCAATCTACTTCTATAGTGATACCGCCTCGGAAACCCAAGAAGGGTCACTATGAGTCGGGTCCGACTGGACAGCCCACAACAACAACAACAACAACAACATAATATTATGATGAAAATAAGATTCCAGGCACAAAAACTCATATATTATATGATTTACTTAAAGGAAATATCCAGAACAAAGTCATAGGGATTTAATACAGTGGGAAAATGAGAGTGATTGTTAAATTCGTTCATGATTTTCTTTTGGAATAAGGAAAAGGTTTTAGAACTTGATAAAGGTAGTGGTTGCATAGCATTGTAAATATATTAAATGCCACTGAACTGGGAACTTTAAAAAGGTTAAAATTGTGCATTTTGTTACATAAATTTTATTTCAATAATGAAGAAAACATCATGGCCTGGTAGAAAGTTTTAAATTACAGAATATATTTCCTTAACTATAATAAGAATATTCAAATTGTTTCTTTCTTTTTATGTCAGACTTAGTAAGCTGCATTATACTTGAATTCTTTTCACTTTATTAAAAATACTCGTTTTTTTTTTAAAAAGACAGAATAAAATAAGTTATTTTGAAACTCATATTAACTAACAACTAGAATACCAATCAACCAGAAAAACTAACCAATCAACTAGAAAAAAATGCCTACCCTCCTGACAGGTACTACACAAAAGTTCTCTAAATGACTTATACATTTATGGAAATATGGTCAACTTCACAATAAGATTCTTACTACATACTACCAGAATGGCTAAAATTAAAAGGACATGAAATACTAAGTATACGTATAAATGTGGAACAATTAGAACTCACATTTTTTTGTAGGAGTGTCAGTTGGCACAACTACTTTGCCGAATTAGTCATATCTACTAAAATTGAACGTGTGGATATTTTATGGCAGTGAATTCCATTCCAAGGTAAATCCCAAGAGAAATCTCTATATAAATTCACTTACTCACTAAAAGACATGCACAAAAATATTCATAACAGCATTATTTATAAAAGACAAAAATTAGAAACAACCCAAATGTTCATCAACACTAGCAATGGATAAATAAGTTGTGGCATACTCATACAAATACAATGCAGCAATAAAAATTATACTCCATATACCAATATGAATAAATCTTAAACTTATGTTGAGGGAATGCAGGCAGAAACAAGACAAATAATGGGGAATGATCATGTATAAGTAAACAATCAAAATGATGGTTACATGGGGGACAGGAAGAAGTAGTATATGGAAAAATGGACTTAAGGATTCTTCTAAAATGTTCCTTAAGTTTTATTTCATGATTAAGTGTGTTCACATTGCAATAATTCATCAATGTGTCCACACTTTCCCTTTTAGTATATAAAATAATTTATTATTATTATTATGTTTAAATAGACCCTCATAGAATCAAGATTCTCTTGAGAATGAGAAATGGAAAACAACTCAACTTTAGGAGGATATAAGAACAGCAGATAGATCACTTTGCAGTTTTGCTTAGATCTGAACAATACTAAAAGGTCAAGGAGGCAGAAGCATCTCCTTTAGAATGATCTCCTGTGACAGTGCATCTTTGAATACTACGATATCTGATATTAATTGCCATACCAGGAGACCCAAATCCCTGAGATCTATTTGGGTTCAGTTTTCTGTGTTCTCTACCAGTCTCCTATGAGTTGCCAATCTTCAAGGATGTCCACTAACATAAAAGCCTCTATCATCAGCACACAGGCACTGACCTGTCACTTTAAGGTAATAGGAGTTTGCATTTCCTGGTTTAAATAGTCTTTTCATATTGAAATGAGATTATCAGTCTACAGAAGAAGGATGGAAAACTTCCTGTCCTCTAATTTACTCACTTCTTTTTATGTCTCTATTTTATACCTACACCAGGATGATATGTCATGCCTCTGATTCTTAACTTTTAACAATAAATTGAGATTTCAGTTTAAATCTGATGTTAATCTGGGTAAGGGGAAATAATACGGCACACAGGTGATTTTAATTTCATGTGATAGTAAAATACAATTTTTCTACAAGTTTAAAAAGAATATACTTCTATAAATAATGAAGCAGTTCATGACTGTGAACTGACCTCACATGGCATTTCTTCTGAGATATAGTGTATGTGTAATAAAAATATGGGAGAAATTCTCATTTAAGTAGAATGCATAAAGCTGCAACCTGCAAGCTGCATTAAAAGGAATGGAAGGAGGCAGACATGCATCTTGCTTTATATTATTCCACTGATAAAAGAAAAACAAGTACCTTTTAGGGCACCGTAGGTAAATGGATTGTGAATAAATGGAAAAAAAAGTTTTTGCATCTATGTGTGTATTTATATTTGTGTGTATAGGTACTTATGTGTATAATTGCGAGTGCATTTGTTAGAATTTGAAAAAATAATTATAAACTCATTCCTTCCCTAAGGTTCCTGTCACAACCTCTTTTTATTATATTGCTGTCCTCATTCCAGTTTGAAGGGGGTCTGGTGGCACAACAGTTAATGTGCTCAGTTACTAACTGAAAAGTTGACAGTTCAAATTGACCAGCAGCTCTGTGGGAGAAAAGATCTGGTGATCTGTTTCCATAAAGATTACAGCCTAGGAAACCCTATGAGGAAGTTCTACTCTGTCCTATAAGGTTGCTATGAGTTGGAAGAGTCCACAGCACCCAGTAACTCCATCTGAGGGAGCACTAATAACCTCCTACTGTTACTAGATGTCCAGATCTCTCACTTTTATTTTTCCTTGACTTCATTTCATTTCCACTGAATTCTACTAAGTACTCTTTTTACAAGAAAACTTAAATTAATATAAGGGATTAATTGTTAAAAATTATTTAAAATATTTTAATTTCCATGACTCTTTTTAACAATGAATTAAACAATTTCAGGATATGCAATTATTAGGATAGAATTTTAAGACCTGAGTGATTTTTGTTAATGGTATATAGAAAATATCTATTTGTCCTAATATGAGGTACAGTTATGGTTTTGGGGTATGTCTTTGTGTCTGTGAACATATTTTTAAGAATGTGCGTTTGGACTTCTAAAAGCCCATTGAGAATCTTGACCACTTTAATATTTTAGAAAGTAAAATTCAGTGTGGGTTTCATGAACATTGAAGCAGCCTCTTTCATCCAACTAAAGTGTTGGATGATTCACTTCATTCAGATATAACAGCCTCTTCATTCAACCTGGAAGATAAGAAGGCTTGTTCTCAATATGCATGGCATGAAGTCCCATCACTAATAAATTGGTAGAGGAAATGAGTTAATGAATTGTTAAAGAAGATATGTTTTTGATACAGCCTGTGAACAATGATTATACGTTATAACATTTAGATACAATTGTCAACATTATAACTTTCAATAGCTGAATGTTTGCTGCTTAATAGAAAAAAATATTATCTCAATAATCTCTAGAAGCTTAAAAACTTGGAATAAAATTTCATCTCAAAATTTATGTTTGAAGAATGGAATTATTTATATATATATATTTATATAAAAAAAAATATATATATATAATTCACATATATTAAATATCTATATTATTGAGTTTCCCCATTCAATCTGAATAACTTGGCATAAGCTAATCCATAAAATATTTAAATATATTTTATTCCACTGCTCTCCTCATTTTGTAAAATCTTCTCTTTGTGTTGTTGTTGTGTGTGTGTGTGTGTGATAAATTTTATTTCAGCTTCTAACAGTTATCTCTCAAGAAAACTTTTTTCTTCCACAATTAGACTTCATGTGCCTCTCTGTTCGGTGTCTTCTCAAAGTTATCTGCTGCAACTTCTCAAGGAAAATGTGTTAAAATTTATTCCATGGTTCACTGTGATTTCTCTTAAGGTTGGCATTTCAAACAGTTATTTTAAAGGTTGATACTGTGAGCAGTGACCAATACATTTCTCTTTCTAAATTCTTACAAAGTTTTCATCCTTTTTCTGAACAGATCAATGGGAATGACCAATAGCAGTTTCAAAGGAGAGTTCATCCTGGTGGGCTTCTCTGACCAGCCCCAAGTGGAAAAGATACTCTTTGTGATTGTCTTGGTGTTCTATCTCCTTACACTTGTAGGAAATACAGTTATTATTTTGATTTCCTTCATAGACCCTAAACTTAAAACACCCATGTACTTTTTCCTTACTCATCTCTCACTAGTTGATATCTGCGTTACCACCAGCATTGTCCCCCAGCTGTTGTGGAATCTAAGAGGACCAGCCAAAACCATCACATTCCCGGGCTGTGCTATCCAGCTCTATGTCTCTCTGTCCTTTGGCTCCACTGAGTGTGTTCTCCTGGCTGTGATGGCTTTGGATCGTTATGCTGCTGTTTGCAAACCCCTCCACTACTCAGCTGTGATGAACCCACAGCTTTGCCAGGTTTTGGTGGTTGTTGCATGGCTTAGTGGAATGGGAAATGCTCTCATCCAGGGCACTGTCACCCTCTGGCTACCTCGCTGTAGACACCAGTGGCTCTACCATTTCTTCTGTGAAGTACCCTCTATGATTAAGCTTGCCTGTGTGGACATCCATGCCAATGAGGTCCAGCTCTTTGTTGCTTCACTGATCTTGCTCCTTTTGCCCTTATCACTGATACTGATGTCCTATGGACATATAGCTAGGGCAGTCATCAGGATTGGGTCAGTCCAGGCCTGGCACAAGGCCCTGGGGACATGTGGCTCCCACTTGATGGTAGTATCTCTCTTCTATGGGACCATCACAGCTGTTTATATCCAGCCCAACAGATCCTTTTCCCATACTCATGGGAAATTCATCTCACTCTTCTATACGGTAGTGACTCCAACCCTCAATCCTCTCATCTACACACTGAGAAATAAAGATGTGAAAGGAGCACTGAGAAGACTACTTCACAGAGACTTAAGCTTATTTAAAGAATGAAGCAAAATATACAGTGGTCAGTTTTTATAAGAAAAATAAATCCTGAAGATGATCTTGTACAATATTTCACTCAAGAACTTCACCAAACTGTACAGAATAAATGTGATCTTTGCGGTCTGTGTTATTGTACTCCACTTGTCCTCAGAACTGTCTATCCTCTTGAACTCTTTCATAGGAAAGACACTATTTTCCCAAACACTTAAAAAAGAAAAAGTGTCATCGAGTTGATTCTAATGCATAGTGACCCTTATTGGGTTTCTGAGGCCATAAATCTTTACAGAAGTAGATTGCCCAGTCTTGCTTCCTAGGAGTGGCTAGTGGGTTTGAACCACCAACCTTGTGGTTGGCAGTCAGGTGTCTTAGGCACTATGCTACCAGAACTCTATTATTTAAATTATTTCTCCTTCTCTTTCTTCCTGTGCTTTTCTTTGACTTTCCTTCTCCTTTTGCTTTCTTTCTTCCTTCCTCCCTTTCTACTTTATTTTCTTTCTTACTATTTCTTCATCAACTATCCTTCTTTTACAACATCGGAATGATAGGCTTATAAACCATTTTCATTGTTGTTTCTTCATTATATCCCTTCATATCAATATTCTAATAGTTCCTGAAAAACAATATCTCCAAAGAAAGTTTCCCATTTATCACAAAAACATTTCATTTCCCTTGTAAAGTACAGTGAAGAAATTCAACTGGAAAGGTGAGTTTTAATTCCACAATTTCTTTTTGACCTGAAATCTTGTACAAGATTTCATTTATTTAGTCATTTATTTTTAGTACAAATTAACCTTGTGAGTAAAAAAGATTGAGATTGATTTTTATTTTGAATAAAAGATTAAAAAGGTAATGCAAGAAAAGTACCTTCTAAGAAGTGATCATAAATATTAAGTAATATCCTTTCAAGCTTAAACTTCTTTGGCTATGTTGTTGTTGTTGTTGTTATTTGCCGTGGAGTCGGCCCCAACTCATAGCGACCCCTCCTTGGGTTTCTGAGGCAGTATCACTACGGAAGTAGGATTGCCCAACCTTCCTTCCGAGGAGTGGCTGGTGGGTTTGAACCGCCAGCCTTCTGGTTAGCAGTCAAGTGCCTTAGGCACTATGCTACCAGAGCTCCTTCTTTGGCTATAGTATTCCCAATATTTTGATCTACTATATTCCCATTACATTTAATTGCATTCAATAAAAAAATCTTACCCAGTCAATGATTAGTTCCCTCTTATGTTTATATCTAAATGGGAAAAACATCACCAAAAAATAAATTAATCTTTGTTTTATCTTTATTATATGTAAAAATATGTAATTTATTTCTCTTCTTACTATAGAAAGTGCAGCACATTTTCATATACTCTGTGATAACGCAGATGATAGTATCATTTCTAAAAGGTCAAAAACTGTAGCCTTATAGTAAAGAATGACATTTGACTTGGAGAGATAAGAGTCTATATCTTGTCTCCTCAATTCATTTACCAGCACCATAATTCCAGGAAAATTATTTAATCTCTTTGAGCCTCAATTTCTCCATATTTAAAATGAAGATGCCCTCATGTGAGTATTCTAGGAGATAAAAGACATAAAGAAAGAACTCAATTAGTGTCCGTTATTTTTGTTACATTTTGTTGGGTTTCTTAATAATGAGTATGGAGTAGTTTTTAGTGCTTGCCTACTACCTGAAAGGTTGGTGGTTCAATCCTACAGCTGCTCTGCAGGAGAAAGATGTAGCAGTCTGCTTCTGCAAAGACTTATAGCCTTGGAAACCCTGTGGAAAAGTTCTATTTTGTCTAATACAGTTGCTATAGGTCAAAATCAACTTGGTGACAATTTATTATTTTTATTAAAGTATGATGTCATGTGGAGTATCTTTGAAAGTAAATCTGCCCCACACAGACATGCCTTGACGAGAAGCCTGACAATCTATTTCCAAAAGGCCAAAGCCTTGAAAACTCTATGGAGTGCAGTTCTACTGTCCACCCATTGAGTCACCAGGACATCACGAGTCAGAATCTACACCATAGCAATAGTTTCTTTCTTTCTTTTTTTTTAAGTTCACTTGGGAAGAATGACCTAGTAATCTACTTCCAGATATCATCTAAGGAAATCCTGTAAATAACATGGTCTGATGCCAAAACATTAGGGTGATAGAGCAGAACCAGGCAGCATTTTGTTGTGTTGTGCATGGGGTCTCCATAAATTGGGCGTGACTCTGTAGCGATTAACAAAAAGAATCTCACTTGTTAATAATCAAATGAGTGCCTTTTGGCACCCAGTCAAATATGTTTACTAGTTGTTTGATTTAAGCATGTATTTTTTCATAAACAAGCCAATACTAACTATTCTACTGTGATCTAATGATTTTGACTCAACTATAATATTTGACTCTTGCTTTGATTTTTGTGTTTTCCCATTCCCAGAGTCTGAAGGAAATCTATTCTTGCTATGATAGAACTTAAAGTCTAAACAAAGCACCTTGTTAAAACATGGTGCTTGCTCCAATTTTATTCATATTGTTTACCTCTTACAAGGTGGAGTCAGCTACTATTACTCAAATCAGATGAGGTCTCAATTGCTAAAGTTCTTCTGAAAAGCACTACTGGCATGATCTATTACTCACCTGTATGATTATCCACATTTTGTTGTCCCTCATATTTAGTTTTTATTAACCCCAGAATATCTCTTCCCCTCTATTTCCTTAAACGTCTCCCTTTTCCATTTTTATAATATTACTCACTGAATTCCTTAAAAGTAGACCAAAAAAAAAAATCATTAAAAATCAACCAATAAGAAGTTTATATGAGGTAAATGCAGTCTTTAAGAATTGCCTCTGAATTCCACTTCTAAGTATACCTCCTAAAGTGGAAAACTGGTATTCAAACAAATCCTTGTATATAAATATTCACAGCAGCAATATCCATAATACCCAAAAGGTGGAAAGAATTCAAATGTTCATCAACAGATGAAAGCTACACAGTATGTAGTACATCCATACAATTGAATAATATCTGTCCATAAAATGTATGAAGTCCTGATGTATGCTACACATAGATAAATCTCAAGCACATTACATTAAGGGTGATTAGCCAGACTCAAAAAGCCACATGTAACATGATTTCTCTTATTTGAAATATGCAGAATAGATGAAGCCACAGCTTCAAAGGCAATGATAAAGAAGTAGATCAGAACAAATAAGAGGAAGAGACGGGATGAAAAGAGTGAACATGAAGCTGTAAAGAAAGCAGCTCAGTGGTTGTTGAGGTTTAGGTTAGGAGACAATGATAGTGATTGCTTAATGAGTCTAGGATTTCCTTTTGGGATAGGAAAAACGTTTTGGAACTTGATAATAGTGGAGGTTGCACAACATTGTGAATATACTGAATGCCATTGAATTGTACATTGGTGACTCATTGATGACTCAAAGTGTGTAGAGTAGAGCTGCACTCCACAGAGTTTTCAAAGCTGTGACCCTTTCAAAATGGTTAAAATGGTGAATTTTGTGTTATATAAATTTTATCTTAATAATAAGAAAATGTTATAGCCTGGAGCTGATTTTTGTGGAAAGGTTCAAATGACAGATTTTATTTCTTTATCATAAGACTATTCACAATTTTTCTTTCTTCTTTTGCTGTAGTTAGTAAGTTGCCTAGTACTTGAGTTTTTCTACTCCCTCTGTATGTTCCAGCATCTTAGCAAGAAGTTGTTCATCAAAAGACAAAGTCATGGTGGATCCAAGATGGCAGATTAAGCATATATGCTATCAGACTTTTCACAACAAAGACTCAAATAAACAAGGGTGAAGAATGACAGTGATCTCAGAGCTTAAAAGAAAATGATAAAGAAGTAGATCAGAACCAATAAAAGGAAGAGACTGGATGAAAACTGAACATGAAGCTGTAAAGTGACAACTTGCACAGGGTGGCCACTTTGAATTATTACAAATAGTGTTTGGATGGGACCATGAACCAGATAACTGGCTGCATTTGCTCAGCTTGGCACCAGCACTCACATCAGTTGTCAGATGACCAGAGAGGTGTGTCCTCCCCACTTACTTGCACACTGCCTGGTAACCAGAGGCGTGGCCCTCCTTACCCCTGCCCCAACATTAGCCAGACTACCCCCACTGCCAGTGCTTTTTTTTCTTTATCTTTCTCCTTAGTTCTTCTGTCTTTTCTACTCTTTTTTGTTTGTTTGTTTTTGCTTTCCTCATTTTTTCTTCCTCTTTCTTTGCTGTGTTTATTTTTTGGGGGGGTGGGGGGAGTGATCTTGAAGAGCGCGGGCCTCTTCGCCCGACCACGTGGCTAGCAGCACCTGCCCCACCCATCCCTGGTGGGAAGTGCAGCCTTCTGATGGAGCAAGCACTGCATCCTCGCTCAGCTCTATTTGCTTGCTGGCACTTTTGCCAGTACTGTGCTGCATTTTTTTTCTTTTTTCCTTCTTAGAGGTTGCCTCTTCTCCCCTGGTTTTCCTATTCTTTCTTATCTTTTGTTTCTTCCTCTTCAACTTCTCTTTTTTCACTTTTCTTTTTGATCCTGCCCCTGCCCCATGGTCAGCAACAGCTGTCTCTACCCTTCCATGTGCACTCCCCTGGAATGAACTCTGTGTTCCAGCTGCAGCTGTGTTTGCAGCTAACATTTACACCATTTTTTTTTCTTTCTACCCTTGTTGTCAGTACTTC
>NW_006922288.1:149148-150233 GCF_000298275.1 Orycteropus afer afer
GAAGCCACAGGTGTGGGTTCAATTCCAGACCTGAAGGGCAGCTAGGGACCATAGTCTCAGTGGTTGCATCAGGTTTTATCAGGCCAGCAAACTGGTCCCCTTTTTTTTTTTTTTTCCAAATGATTTTGAGTTTTGTTCCACATTGTTCTCCTACTCCATCTAGGATCTCCTACATAGATCCCCCTCTGAATGGTTGACAGTGGTAGCTGGGCACCATCTGGTTCTTCTGGTCTCATAGTCATATAGGCTGAGGATTGCATGGTGTACCAGTTGTTAGGACTAATTGTTTCCATGAATCTTTGGTTTTCTTCATTATTCTTTGCTCTGGACAAGGACAGACCCATCGTTACATCTAGATGGCTGCTTGCAAATTTTAAGATCACTACTCACCAAAGGAGGAGGTGGAACAATGTTTTGTGCAGTATGTTGTGCCAATTGAGTTTGATGTCCCCTGTGACTATGGTCCCGAGCCCATAGGTATACCTACTCCCTCCCTCTGGGTAGCTGGCTGTGCCCAAGAAGTAACTTTAACAATGTCCCTTTTCAGCTCTACTACACACCTGAGAATTTTTACAGAACATAGCAATACACTTGCAAAAACATTGTCTGCCAACCCTATACATGATCTTGGGCATACTACTCCCTGCACAGACATACATAATAGTTAAGCCTGTCCACCCATCTATATACCTGTATAGCCATGTTTACCTTCACTGATAATGCAGTGCTATATGTGCAAAAGGGTTCATCTATGTTGTCTGTACCTCCCATGTACCTCTCTATGTCTTCATCTTCCTCAATGTCACCGTGTTGATCGCTCAGATTTGATACATTGCCTTTCTCTGCACCCAAATAGATACTTATCTCTACCTATCTAACAGTGTTCCTTCTACTACCTTCCCACTCCTGGTAACCAACAAAGAAAATTTCCTCCCATAAGTAAACTTTTCCTTGGCTTTTTATAATAATGTTGTTGTTAGGTGCTGTCCAGTCGTTTCTGACACATAGCGACCCCATGCACAGCAGAACAAAACACTGCCTGATCCCGCACCAGCTCCATGATCCCTGCTATACTTGAGCCCATC
>NW_006922288.1:150618-155695 GCF_000298275.1 Orycteropus afer afer
GCACTTGACTGTTAACCAGAAGGCTGGTGGTTCAAACCCACCAGCCACTCCTTGGAAGGAAGGTTGGGCAATCTACTTCCGTAGTGATACTGTCTTGGAAATCCAAGGAGGGGTCGCTATGAGTCTGGTCTGACTCAATGGCACATAACAACAGTATTCCATTGTATGTATGTACCATAGTTTTATTATACCTTCTTCAGTTGATGGACACCCAGGTTGCTTCCATCTTTTGGCTATTGTAAATAGTGCTGTGATGAACATGGATGTGCTTATGTCTGTTCTTGTCCTGACTCTCACTTCTTTAGGATATATACCTAGTAATGGAATGACTGGCTCAAATAATATTTTTAATTCCAACTTTTTAAGTAATCACCACACTGCTTTCCACAGTGGTTGTATCATTTTACAGTCCTACCAGCAGTTATGAGAATCCCAATCTCTCTCTGCATCCTCACCAACATTTGTTATTTTCTGTCTTGTTGAACTTTGCTACTAGTGCTGGGGCAAGTAGGTGCATTCAGTTTTACATATGATATATAATTCTAAAATGCTGTACAAAGAGACTAGGGTAAAGTGGCTTGAGAGCATGATATAAAATAAAATATTTTTATCTTTCCAAATTTGATAAGTAAAAATTATATCTGTGCAATTTTCATTTTCATTTCTTGAATTTGTAAGGATAAATCTTTTTTTAATCATAAGTGTGAAAGTCATATAAGAGTCTGTGTCCTGGTCCTTTGCTGTTGTTGTAATTGGAGCAGCTAGTGAGTTTGAACAGCTAACTTTTCTGTTTGCAGCTGAATGCGTAACAACTGTACCACCTGGGCTCTTCCAGACCTATAATTCATCTCCCTAATTCATACAGTGGCTATGACTACCAATTGAATTAATATACATATTATATTTATAAATTATCTTATATGATAAATATAAGTGTAATGGAGGAATAAGGAGTCATTATGGGCAAACATGAGACTAATTAGCATTTGAGAAAGATTACTTTCACAATTACGTGAAGTTGCCCTATTTTTCTTGAAATAGTAAGCACACGTAAAGCAGAATTTTACCTATTTCATAGTGTATAATATAAAAATCATCTTGGAAACTCCAGAGTATTAATTTGGGTCCTTCTGAGATGGCTCATCTAACTTGCATATTAGCAGTTTGTATTTTGTTAGGAATATTTTCCTGATGGCTTCTAAGAGAGTCTTGCCTTCCAGTCCCTCTGGTTCTCTCTTGGATATGTTGGCAGCAGGAGATGCTAATTATTCTGAATCTCAGAGGCTTCAATAGAATGATGAGTCCAAGATGGTAATGGTCTGAAAATTCATGGGAAAACTCCCTATGGATCCTTTGACTCTGTGAATAAGCATAAATTGGAGTTGTTTTCTTGAAGCTGACCCTTCAGAAGATTAGAGAAAGCTTGGTTGATTCTATAGAGAACTGAAAGAAATCCAAACAGCAAGTTCATGTCTAACTGTTATGTTCAAGCCACAGGTTAGTCTTGTACCATGTTCCATCTCTAAGCCACATACTGATGGATTGCAACCCACATCAGGTAAATGCAGAGGGCTTTGGGGAGGGAAGGCCACCTTGCTTTGGCATTTCTTCATGGGATGGGATGAAAGGAACATTCAGGGATAGAATTATAAAATAAACAAATTAAAAATAATTTTAAAAGTTTGATTCCACAAGCCCCATATATTTTTGTTTGAGAGAATAATGAGATTGTGAAGAGTACTGACCGAGGAAAAAAAAACTTATGTTATTTAAATCTTTGTTTCTAAATTTACTCTTTACATTTGGACAAGTCTTAGAAACTTTTCACACGTGAGTTTCTTCTTTTCCAAAATTAAAAAAAAAAAAAAGTTGTCCATTTACAGGATTATTATGGGAACAAAATAAACATATGTGAGGGGATTGTATATACGTATGAAAGAAATTTATAATATATAAAGTTTATTACTTGGGTTTATTTAAAGTTAAATGTGAATATTCTTATATTTGGAAATTTTTGTTAGATACTATTTTATATGAGGAAACTTATGGGAAAATACAAGTCTTGCTATTCATGATATTTACCTTTGTAATCTTGCATTTTCATTTACATAGCTTTAGAAGTGCCTTTTCCACCACTGCCATACATTCAGTCTTCTCTTTCCTGTACAAAGTTTGTGCATAACAAGATGGTTTTGTATAGAAACCATTTTAGCACTGAAAGCCTCACCATTCAGATAAATCAAAGATTGTTTTAATCTATGATGTTAGAATAAGAATATCTGACAGAGAATATGGGATTAAAACTACAACAAAGGTCATTAGACAATAACAGCATGGATAAATATTTTTAGTAAATCAGAAGTATAACTAACACCTAAGTTATCTTTCTATTTTATCTTATTCACACATTATATCAGAATCCTACTTAGAAAGCTATTGAAGAGTGTACTAGGTTGTAAACATTTAAAACATTTGGCTCTAATTTTCTTAAGCCATCTAGTCAGATATGTTTTCCTGGCCCCCTCTTCATTCCTCTGTATAAATCATCTGTTTGAGATGCCCAGATATTTCTGTCTCCCGGTTCCAGTTTCTAACCCTCAGGGGACCCATCATCATTTCCTATTTAAGTATTTAAGCTCTACTAATGCCCCTAATTTTCTTAAACAGTCAGCAATGCAAGAACATCTTATAGCCCTTTGCAGGCACATAAGCTGAATTATTGCAGCATTTTGTCTCACTCTTTTCATCTTGAGAAACAGAGTTTTAATTCTCGTGGAATCAGATTTCTGGGTTCCATGAAGATGGAGGTGAAGCATACAAGCTGTCACCCTGAGATGTCCTATGAACCTTAAACCTGGAACTAACTGGGCCCCTAAAAGTCACCTTTGAGTCAAGGAATAGTCTAGCTAGTTGGGAAAAACTACTTTGCCTTAGGCATTGTGCTCTTTTGAAGAATGATCTATGTGTAGCCAGTTTCCAGAAACTGGCACTTCAGAGACCAGACTACAGCTATGTTTTAGGGTAAATCAGTACGTATTTTAATTATTCTTCAAGACAATGCTTTATGGAATCCTAGTGACCACAAGTTGTTTCACTAGCGATAAGGCGGGGGAAAAAAATCTTTGAAGTTCACACTTGGGATATTTTTGACTCTCCAATTGAAATGTTACCTGTATTTGCAAATAGTATATTAAGTAAGCTTCAATCTGCTTCTCTTACTGACTTAATATGATTTTTGTTTTGACAATATTTACATTTTTTATTCTCTTTCTATACTCAGGTATTCAACAAATACTTATCTAATTAAGCATTTATTATGTGCCAGATTGAACATTTGTATCTTCACATATTTACCATTTTTCTCTCTCATCTTATTTTTCTTCTCTATTTTTTCTCCCTTAACTTTAGTTTCTGAGTTGACTTATTGTTATATTGTAACAATATCATCTTTACTCATTTTTGCCTTTCATATTTTAATAAATCTTCATTATTTTGGCAAGCAGTCATGTGTTCTGAAAATCTAGGGTACATGCTACATGTAACATTAACATTTAACAATTTTATTGTTTGCCTGGAGTGAAGTATGTGATTTAACTTAATTCGTAACAATCCCACATTATCTGAGAAACTTAGTAACATGTTATGTCTATTTGAGGGGAACTGTCAGGAAAAAATAAAGTTGTAAAAAATGAAATGACAATAATCTTCAAAGAAGAGAATAGGAGGACAAAGTCTGCTTTCTTCAGATTTAGAAAAGCATTAGCTGAGAATAGATACTTAAATAATGAGATTCTCAGATTCTTTAGTAAGAAAAGAATCAATATAGAGCGCAGGTTCATTCTTCAATTGCCCTTCTTGGATAAGGCATTATATGAATATTGATACTGATTAGAGGACATCTTCTAAGTAATCTTGGAACACAGGAGAGGTCTTCCTTTGGCCCTTATAGATTAAGCAATATTTGGGGCAGAAATATATATAAAGATAAAATTATTTTTCTGTGTGGAATCAAAATATTATTTTTTATTTCTATAATAATACTCTTCAGTTGTTAATTGTGTCTGTCCTAATTATTTGGGAATATAATATTATAGAAGACATAATCAAATTTCCAGGGCTCTATTGTTAAAAACTAAGTGCCACAGGATGACAAAGGAAAAAAGACAAGGAACTGGATAGAATAAGTTTGAAATGGTGAGCAACGTTATAGAGATAAGGTGTAAAAAGATATATAGAGAGATGTCTCAAGAAAATAATCGATTTCATTTTCTACAGAAGGTCCCAGACCCATGGAAATTTCCATAATTATCCCATGTAATTTTATCATACTAGTTATACTACTGGTATTGAAGCTAAGGTTTATAATTCTCTTTATATTATATATTTGTATAGTTTTTCTCTAATTTGCAAAGCAAATTCCTATTTCTCATGGAAGCACTATGGCATTTGTATGCAAATATTTTGATTCTTATTCTCTAGGGGAACAGAGTCACAATGTTATGAAATGACATATTCAAAGACTATTGATTTTTAGCAAGTAAAATAAATCTATGCATTGATTGACAAGTTAAATCAACTAGAAAATTAGCCAAAAAAAAAAAAACTTAAAATGTTTAAGAGTTAAGAGTCATATGGGGCATATTTTAACTCTGCTTTGGGTCTTGGGCTTGGATTATAAATTTATTGTTGTATCTGTGTTTGGCTGTGATGAAATATCAGATGATGTTTATGAAATTGACTTAAATCATTTATGAAAAGAAGTAATTTTAAGATGCTAAAATAATTTAACATAGAAGAACATCAAATGAAAGAGTTTATAGTAGCTAGCTTCAACTAAATTTAAATTAATTAATACATAATAAATACCCGTAAGGAACCTTGGTTGTGCACTGGTTAAAGCACTCAGCTGCTATCAAAAGGTCAGTGATTTGAACCCATTAGCCCTTCCATGGGAGAAAGAAGTAGCAATCTATTTCCATATGATTATAGCCTTGGAAACCATGTGGGGCCATTCTACTCTGTCCTACAGGGTCTCTATGAATCAGAATCAACTCCATAACAATGCTTTTTTTTTTTT
>NW_006922288.1:155795-161260 GCF_000298275.1 Orycteropus afer afer
TTTTTTTTTTTTTTATCTTTTTCTTCCACTTCCCCTGAATTTTTTTCTCTCCTTCATTTTGTTTTTTTGATCCAGCTAAGCAAGTACCTCATTTCCCACCATCTCAGAATTCAATGTGCCACTCTAGACCTTCCATATTCTGGTACATGCTTGTGATAGTTAAGGTTTTGTGTCAACTTGGCTGGACCATGATTCTCAATGATTGAAGCAGTTGTGGTGTGGTTGTTCCCATGATAAGATCTGAAGTATATGATTTCAGCAGCCAATCAGGTGGACGGGTGTTTCCTTGGGGGTGTTCATATATGTATGAACAAAACTCAACCTTACATCTCTTGTTTCAGCCAAACAATAGACAGGCCTGTGAGGTGGACAATAATACCAGGAAGATGTGCACTCATTACCACAATCAACCATATAAGATCAAAAGGACAGCCTTTGTCCTGGTATGAAAGTAAGCAGACAAGAAGGGATAGGAAAGAAGGACAAAGAGAAATGGTAAGCATAGGGATGAAGTGGGAAAAGTGCTTTTACATGGTGTGGATTGCAATGAATTTCACAAAACAAAATGTGTATGAATTGTGGAATGGGAAACTACTTTACTGAGTAAACTGTCACCCAAATAATAATAATATAATAATAATAATAAAACAGTAAACCTTAAAAGAGAAATTTTAAAGAAGAGAACATTATATGAGTTATCTAAACACATATAATGAACAAAGGGCTTGAATCCAGAATATTTAAAGCTGTATTACCTACAATTAGAAGGAAAAAAAAAAAAAAAAAAACTACTACTCATAGAAATGTACTACATATAAGGTCTTTAAACAACCTTTAAACATATGATAAACTGGTTTATTTTAATTATTTATTAAAACCAAACAACTAAACTCACTGCCTTCAAGTCAGTCCTAACTCATAATGACCCCTCCTCAGGTTTTCCAGGTAGTATCTCTATGGAAGTAGATTGCCCAATCTTCCTTCCAAGGAGTGGCTGGTTGGGTTTGAAGGAAAAAAAAAAAAATAAATCTCATGATGAGAGTCCTACTACATATCATCAAACGGTCAAAATTAAAAGGACAGAAAATTCTAAGTGTTACCATAGATATGCAGCAATTGGAACTCTCATACTGTTTGTGGGAGTGTAAGTTGGTATACGGAAGGAAGATGGGGCAATCTACTCCGTAGTGATACTGTTTCGGAAACCCAAGGAAGGGTTGCTGTGAGTCAGTCTGACTAGATGGCACATAACAACAACAACAACAAGTTGGTACAAGCACTTTGCAGAATTGGTGGTATATATTAAAGTTGAAAAGGTGCCCTGGTGATGTAGTGGGCAAGGCATTTTGGCTGCTAAACAGAAAGTCAGTGGTTCAAACCTACCAGCGGCTACCCAGGAGGAAGCTGACGCAATCTACTTCTGTAAAGATTTCCAGCCCTGGAAACCCAATCAGAGTCTGTATGAGTGGGAACTGACTGGATAGTAGTGGGATTATTAAAGTTGAAAGGAGCCCTGGGGGCACAATGGTTAAGTGTTTGGCTACTGATATTAAGTCAGTGATTTGAACCCACCAGTCGCTCTGTGGAAGAAAAACGTGGCAGTTTTCTTTGGTAAAAATCACAACTTCAGAAATCCTATAGGGCAGTTCTTCTCTGTTCTATAGGGTCACTATGAGTCAGAATTGACTTGATAGCAACAGGTTATTAACGTTGAACATATGCATACTTTATGACTCAGAAATTTCACTCTAAGATATAGTTCCAAGAGAAATATCTACATAAGTTCACTTGTTTATTGAAAGACTTGTACAAAAATATTCATAGCAGCATTATTTTTAAAAGACAAAAACTAGAAAGAGCCCAAATGTCCATGAACATAATAATGGATAAATGAATTGTAATGTATACATACAATGAAATACAAGGCAGAAATAAAAATTGTGCTCCACTGTTATATGTACCCACCCACATGAATCTGATAAATTTAATATATAGCATATCTAGGCAGACATAAAAAAGAATGAATGTTACGTGATTGCATTTATATGTATTTCAAAAATGTAAATCAATGGTTAGGTGGGAGACAAAAAAAAGAAGTATATAGAAAGGAACTTGAAGATTCTTCTAGAATGTTCTTTCTATTTTATTTCTTGACTAAATGTATTTGTTCACTTTGTAATAATTCATCAAGCTGCAACTTCCAGAATTCTCTAACTTTTCATATATAATATAATTTATTTTTAAAAAATCAGTGAACTTCCATAAAAATACAGCTTTTCTTGAAGATTCTGAATGTTTGGAAGTCATGAGATCCAATGCATAAAAATATGATCACATAAATAATGAATGAATAATGGTCATGGTTAAACAACATGATAAACATAAGTAATGTCATTGAATGTGTAAAGGATGTTAAAATGGCAAATGATTTATTACATATACAAAATAAATAAATAAATAAAATAACAGACTCACTGCTGTCAAGTCAGATTCGACTCATAGTAACCCCTCCTTGGGTTTCCAAGACAGTATCACTATGGAAGTAGATTGCCCAATCTTCCTTTTGAGGAGTGGCTGGTAGGCTAGAACTGATATATTTATGAAAATTAAAAAAAAAAAAAGAAGAAGAAGAAGAAGAAATAGCAGCCTATTCTTAATCTCTCAGGAAACTGTTTTCTTTACCCTTTACATACATTCAGAATTGTTAGCACTTCATTTACTAACAACTTGCTCTATGTCCTCAGCATATTTCCATTTGATTTAATCACTTCTATCCTTCTAGGGAGGAGCTCTGGTGACATAGTGCCTAACACATTTGACCACTAACGAGAAGGCTGGAGGTTCAAACCCACCAACCACTCTTTGGAAGGAAGACTGAGCAATCTACTTCCTTAGAGATAATGCCTTGAAAACCCAAGGAGGGGTCGCTATGTTGGCAGAGGAGGTCTGGTGGTGCAGTGGTTAAAGTATTAGGCTACTAACCAAAAGTTGGACAATTCAAACACACCACCTCCTCCTCAGGAGAAAGATGTGGCATTTGCTTCTGTAAAGATTTACAGCCTTAGAAACCCTATGGAGGCAGTTCTACTCTGTCATATAGGGTCACTATTAGTCAAAAAATGACTTGATGTCAGTGGGTTGCTGTTGGTTTATCCTTGTAGGCTCCTCCTAATAAAAGGTCTAAAGTACATGAGATGAAGGCTTGTTATCTTTGCTTATAAGGAGCATTCTGGCTGTACTTCCTTCAAGACTGACTTATTTGTTTTTCTGGCAGTCTATGGTGTATACTCAATATTCTTTGCTAACACCATAATTCAAATGCATCAATTCTTTGGTCACCTTTCACATGAGTATAAGGTTATTGAGAGTACCATGGTTTGGGTCAGGTGCACCTTAGTCCTCAAAGTGACAACTTTGCACTGGAACATTTTAAAAAGATCTTTTGCAGCACGTTTACTATCTTTACTGCTGTTTCCATGGATATTGACTATACATCTCAGTAAAATGAAATCTTAGACAACCCAGTCTTTTCTCATGATGTTTTTTGGTCCAGTTGTGAGGATATTTTATTTCTTTTTGTTGAGGTGTAATAGTTAAGGCTGTAGCTTTTGATGTTAATCAGTAAGTGCTTATTAGGAGTGGCTGGTAAAGTAAAGGATCAGCAAAAGAGATGGATTGATACAGTGGCTGCAACTATGGACTCAAACACAGCCATGATTATAGGGAAAGTGCAGGACCAGGCAGTGTTTTGTTCTATCGTACATAGAGTTGCTGTGAGTTGGAACAAACATGACAGCATCTAACAACTACAACAGCAACATCCTTCTAGACAATTCTAAATACAAGAATATAATTCTTCTAAAATTCAAGGTAGATCATGTCATTTGTCTGTGTAAAGTCCTAGATTGACTCTATTTCATGCACAGGGAAAGCTGATGTTCTTAAAATGGCCTGCAAAGTCCCACATGACTCCCTTCTCTACTGAACTCATTGCCTGCAGCTCCCTGCTTGACTCCCTTTGCTGGGCTCCACTGGCCTACATGAAATCTTTTATTTCTTTTTCTTTCTTTTAATAATAACCCATTTCCAATTAAAACATCTTTTATGTGTACAATTCAGTGTTACCAATTACATCAAGCATGCTGTGCAACCATCACCAATATTTGTTGCCAAATCTTCTATCTCCATAAACAGGAACTCAATGCTTCCTAAATAATGAATACCCATTTTCCTCTTCCTTCCTCCCCTGGTAACCGCAATTAAATTTTTGTATCTGTGCATTTGTCTGTTCTAAATATGTCATAAAAGTGAGATCATACAATATTTGTCTTTTTGTGATTGCCTTCCTCCTTGTTCTTAAACACCAGATACCTTCCCATTGTTGTTTTTGTTGTTGTTATGTGCCGTTGAGTGGGACCCAACTCATAGTGACTCCTCCTTGGGTTTCCGAGGCGGTATCACTATGGAAGTAAGATTGCCCAACCTTCTTTTCGAGGAGTGGCTGGTGGGTTTGAACCGCCAGCCTTCTGGTTAGCAGTCAAGTGCCTTAGGCACTATGCTACCAGAGCTCCCCCTTCCCATTGTAGGCCCTTTGTTTTCTGCTTGGAAAGGATTAATCTCTTTGGCTAAATGCTGCCTTTTCTTCAAGGTTTTAAAAGTCATCGTCTCAAGGAGACCTCTCCTGACTACTTATTTATTCCTGCCATCTCTTCACCTCATCCATCAGATATACTCTACTCTGCTCAATGGCCTCCTTCATCTATAGCACTTATCATCGTCTAACATATTATGCAATACTATTTATTATATTTTATCTGTTCCTCCTCCTCTACAATTTTAATTTCTCAAAGGTAAGGATCTTTTTATTTTGCTTACTAATGCTTCCCAAGTACCTGGAACTGTGCTTGATGGTGATGAGACTCAAAGAGTATTTGTTGGGAAAGCTTAATAAATTTCAGAATTATTCAAGAAAATGCCAGGTAAACATCTGGAAGAGCTTAAAGTTCTTACCTTAGGAGAATGAGAAATGGAGATGCAGAGGGATTAGGATGTTAATTTTTTTTTCCAACACATAATTCATAAGAATCTATTTGACTTTAAATTTTGTGTGTACATGCTTTTCTTTTTTTAATTGTGATTTGGGTGAAACTTTACAGAGCAAATTCACTTTCCATACAGCAGTTCACATACACTTTGTCTCATGACATTGACCACAATTTATCACAATTCAACAGCTCCCCTCCCACTTCCTCCATTTAGTTACCCTCTTCCCTGTGTCCTTCCCTCCCATGCACTCCTGCGCCTTAAGCTATGTCCCTGTGCATAACAGCCCTTCTATTCTCCCATGATTGTTCTCTCCAAGGAGTGTATCTAGCTAATGTAAATGTTCACCCCATATGCCTGTGTTTTGTTTGGCTGGAAGCCACAGGTGTGGGTTCAATTCCAGACCTGAAGGGCAGCTAGGG
>NW_006922288.1:168541-174901 GCF_000298275.1 Orycteropus afer afer
CACACACACACATATATATACCCTCTGGTGTTGCAATGGTTACAGAATTCACCTGCTAACCAGAATGTCAGTGGTTTGAACCCCCAGCCACTCCATGGGAGAAAGATTCAACTTGATGGCAGTGGGTTTTTTGAGCATATATAAATCCCCACAAAAAAATTTTTTTTTAAAAAAGTGTTCTGTGGCATCAGTAAGGAACTCTGGTGACATAGTGCTTGAGGCATTATTTGACTGCTAATCAGAAGGTTGACAGTTTAAATTCACCAGCCACTCTGCAGAAGGAAGACAGGGCAATTTACTTTCATAAAGATTTACTGCCTTGGAAACCCAAAGGGGCTTACCATGCGTCGAAACCAGCTTAATGTCAGAGAGGTTTTTTTTTTTTTTCGTGGCATTAGTAAAAGAGAGCAGGAAATATATAACATTTTTGCACTTGAGATGATCAGTAAAAGCTGTATATCAACAATGGTGTTTCACAGGAAGATAAACACAAGGGGGAGATAGAAAGTTTGGCTGGATTAATAAATATGTTTGTATAGTTCCAACAATTGTTTTACAAGGTCTTGAATGTTAGACTGATTTTGACAAAATGTATTGGACATAGTCATCACTCATCTGTCATTTTGTCATAGTGTGGTGGCTTGTGTGTTGCTGGGATGTTAGAAGCTATACCACAAATATTTCAAATACCAGCAGATCACCAATGGTGAACAGGTTTCAGTGGCACTTCCAGAGTAAGACAGACTTGGAAGAAAAAAAAAAAAGCAATGGAGCATCTGGTGGGTTTGAGCCACTGACCTTTTGAGTAGCAGTCAATTACTTTATACACTATGCCACCAGAGCTCCTAATATACTTCTGAAAAATTGGTTATTGAAAACCTTATGAATAGCAATCGTATACTCTTTTATATTGTGCAGGAAGATGAACCTCTCTCAGGTTGCAAGGAACTCAAAATACAACGAGGAAAGTGCTATCTCCTCAAAGTAGAGTCAATGTTAATAATGGGGATGGAGTAAAGTTTTCAGGACCTTAATTTGCTGATGTGCCACAATTCAAAATAAGAAAAAAAAAAAAAACAGCTGCAAATATCCATTAGTAATCAGGCTATGAAATGTATGATATATGAACCTTTGAAAATTGGAAGTTGTCAAAAGTAAAATGTAATGTTGAAGATCGGTAAACCAGGCATAAGTGAGCTAAAATGGACTGGTAATTGTAATTTTGAATAGGGCAATCATATGGTTGGGAGGAAGCTGGGCAATCCTACTTCTGTAGTGATACTGCCTTGGAAACCCAAGGTGGAGTCGCTATGAGTCAGGGCCGACTCGGCAGCACATAACAACAACAACAACAACAATGGTCTATTATGCAGGGAATGGCAAATTGAAGAAGAATTGTGTCACAATCATTGTCAAAAAGAACATTTAGCAATCTATCCTGAAGTATCATGTTGTCAGTGATAGAATAATATCCTAACATCTTCAAGGAAGACCAGTTAATATGACTATTTTTCAAATTTTTCTACTAACCACTAATGCCAAAGATGGCAAAATTGAAGATTTTTGCCAACTTCTGCAATATGAAATTAATCAAACATACAATCAATATGCATTGATAGTTACTGGTGATTAGAATGCAGAACATGGAAACAAAGAAGAAGAAACAGTAGTTGGAAAATATGACCTTTGTGATTGAAACAACATTGCAGTTCCCATGATAGATCTTTGCAAGACTGACAACTTATTCATTATTAATACCTTCTTTCAATAACATAAATGGAAACAATATACATGGACCTCACCAGAAAGAATACACAGGAATCAAATTGACTACATCTGTGGAAGAAGACCATGGAGAATGTAAAATTCATGTGTCAGAAGAAGGCAAGGGGATGACTGAGAAACAAAGCATCCATAGCTCACATGTAAGTTCATGAAGAAGTTAAAGAGAATTAAAACAAATCCATGAAAGTCAAAGTAGGATCTTGGGTGTATCCCATCTGAATTTAGAGACACTATTAAGAATAGATTTGATGCATTGAACACTAATGACCAAAGGTCAGTTGAGTTGTGGGATGACATCAAGAACATCATACATGAAGAAAGCAAAAGTTCATTTAAAAGACAAAGAAAGAAAAGACCACAACAGATGTCAAAAGAAACATTGATTGTTGAATAGCTACAGCAAATGGAATTGGAATAGTTAAACAGAAGATTTCAGAGGGCAGCTGGAGAAGACAAAGTAAAATATTATTATAAATGTGCAAAGACCTGGAGTTAGGAAACCAATAGTGAAAACCATGTCTGACATATTTCAAGCTGAAAGAACTGAAGAAAAATTCAAGCCTCAAGTTGCAATAATGAAGGATTCTATGGGTAAAATATTCAACGATGCAGCAAGTATCCAAAGAAGATGGAAAGAATATAGGGAGTCACTGTACCAAAAAGAATTAATTGATGTTCATTTATTTCAGGAGAGAGTATACAATCAAGAACTAATGAAATTGAAGAAAGAAGTCCATGCTGCACTGAAGACATTGGTGAAAACAAATCTCCAGGAATTGACTGAATATCAATTGAGATGCTTCAACAAACTGATGCAAGGCTGGAATCATTTACTCTTTTAATCCAAAAATTTAGAAGCCAGCTACCTGGCCAACTGACTGAAGAGATCCATATTAGTGCCCATTCCAAAGAAAGGTGATCAATAAGATATGGAAAGTATCAAACAGTATTATTATTACTCCCAAGTAAAATTTTGCTCATGAACATTAAAAAATAGTTGCAGCAGTACATCAACAAGGAGCTGCCAGAAATTCAAGTCAGGTTCAAAAGAGAACATTGAACAAGAGATGTAATTATTGATGTCAGATGAATGTTGGCTGAATATGAAGAACACCAGAAAGATGTTTACTTGCGGTTTATTGCCTACAGAAAGGAATTAATTTGATTGTGTGGATTGTAACAAACAGCATTTTTGAAGAATGTGAATTCTGTAACACTTCATTATCCTCATGTGTCACCAGTACATAAACCAAGAGGCAGTCATTCAAACAGAACAAGGGGATATCGCATGCTTTAAAATCAGAAAAGATGTATGTCAAGGTTCTATACTTTCACTATACTAGCTCTGGTAGCATAGTGCCTAAAGCACTTGACTGCTAACCAGAGGGCTGGTGGTTCAAACCCACCAGCCACTCCTCGGAAGGAAGATGGGGCAATCTACTTCCATAATGATACTGCCTCGGAAACCCAAAGAGGGGTCTTTATGAGTCGGGCCTGACTCAACAGCACATAACAACAACAACAACAATTCAGTCTTTATGCTGAGCAAATAATCTGAGAAACTGAGCTAAGCAGAATGCAACATCAAGATTGATGGAAGACCCTTTAATAATCTGTGATATGCAGATGACACAGCTTCAGTTGTTGAAAGTGAAGAGGACTTGAGACACTTACTAATGAAGATCATAGACCACAGACTTCAGTATGAATTACACTTTAACATAAAGAAAACAAAAATCCTCACAACTGGATCAATAAGCAACATCATGGTAAACAGAGAAAGATTGCAGTTGTCAATGATATCATTTTACTTGTATCTACTATCAACACTCATGGAAGCAGCAGTCAAATCAAATGACATATTCTATTGAGCAAATTTGCTACAAAATCTCTTTAAAATGTTAAAAAGCAAAGATGTCACCTTGAGGATTAAGGTGTGCCTGATCCCTACTATATATTCATCACCTCATATGCATGTGAAAGCTGGGTAATGAATATGGAAGTCCAAAGAATAATTGATGCATTTAAATTCTAGTGTTGGTGAAGAATATTGAATAGACCATGAACTTCCAGAAAAACAAACAAATCTTTCATGGAAGAAGTACAGCCAGAGGGCTCCTTAGATAGGAAGATCATGAAACTTCATCTCAAGTGCTTTGGACAAGTTATCAAGAAGGACCAACCACTAAAGAAGGACATCATGCTTGATAAGCAGAGTCAATGAAAAAAAATACCATCTACAAGATGGATAGACAGAGTGACTGTAACAATGGACTCAAATATAACAGTGATTGTGAAGATAGCACAAGACCAAGCAGTGTTGTACATATGGTCACTGTGAATTGGAATCAACTTGACAGCACATAACAAGAGCAACAAAAATATGAGAATGTGGAGAATCACTAATAAATTTTGAGCTGAGATGTGCATCATCAAATATGAACAAAGGAAAAATTGTTTTCCAACAGTCTAGGATGTTTTGAAAATGTGAGAGTAATTGCAAGGGGGGAGATGAGTTTAAAAGTTAGAGACCATGGAATATTGAACATGTGTTTTATGTGTCTGCTTTAATATTTTGAATACAGATATTGTTAATGGACAGATATGAGAGACAATGTTAACAGAAGAATTAATTCAGTTTAAAAACTTGAATGATAGCCAATTACCAGTTTAAGTTAGGTTCTGAGTACCAAAACAATTGTGACTCTATAAACAAAATGAAGAAATTATAGTGTGAGATAGGTGGAGAGTGAACTCACTTTTGGATTTAGTAACGTAGATGTTTGAGCTACTTCTCATTGTCAATCATTTTCACCACACTGTCTAATTCCATAACTTGAATCACACCAATATAAAAAAAAAAAAAAAGACTTTGTCAACTAAGTCCACTTGTTGTTGTTGTTATGTGCCATGGAGTCAGACCCAACTCATAGCGACGCCTCCTTGGGTTTCCAAGGCAGTATCACTACGAAAGTAGATTGCCCAACCTTCCTTCCCAGGAGTGGCTGGTGGGTTTGAACTGCCAGCCTTCTGGTTAGCAGTCAAGTGCCTTAGGCACTATGCTACCAGAGTTCCCATACCATATTATGAGTACAAGATAATATAATGTAACCAAATGACAAGATCAGAAATATAAGCTATCAGAGGATCCTGGACCTGATTTCTTAGTAGTCACAACATGTTTATTACTCCATAATAGACATTTATTATCTGTTTATTACTTTCACTGTGTTCAGATGCATAAAAATAGAACAAGCCCAACATTCTATTGATCTCATAATTGATATAAATAATAATGAATGATAGTTGGTTATTGAA
This sequence comes from Orycteropus afer afer, assembly GCF_000298275.1. Lineage (NCBI taxonomy): Eukaryota > Metazoa > Chordata > Mammalia > Tubulidentata > Orycteropodidae > Orycteropus > Orycteropus afer. The sequence goes on from NW_006922288.1 coordinate 173,645, forward strand.
TTATTAGTATGAGGGAAGAACTGAACTATGTATGAAATTTACATTGTATCACTAATCTATATATTATCCTATAAACTGAGTAAAATTATGCTCATTTTAATTATGGGGAAATTGAAGCTCAAAGAAGTTAAATGGCATGTCTAAAGTTACACAGCTGCATACTGAAGAAATTAGATGGTATACATACTCAAAAAAGATAGTCTGGATTCTTAAAAGGTTATGCTAAAACAAGCAGCCATCTAAGAAGCCATCAACCAGTCCGTGCAGAATTCCACCAACCTAATTGTGATCAAAGAATTAAAAAGCAAAATCTGTGGTCAAGAGAAGAGAATGTATGAGAGCTTAAATTCCAAAGCACTTCGTTTGTAGAAGGTTGCAATTTAGAGTGGGAGCCCAAACTCCATTTTGAGCCTTGACATAAGTTCAGACACATATGAGTTCTTTATGTTACTTCCTCATTGCTTGCTGGCCATTAAACCAACAATGCTTAGACAAGTTCAGACAAGCTCGGGGAAACACAATTCCTCTCAGAAAAGTGTAGTTGAAAATAGATTAATTAATATGCAGAAAGGTGCCCACACAAAGAACTACAGACCTTACCTGGGCATGTCTCTATTGATTTACTGTGATCTGGATATTGCAGACCCCTAAATCTGTACTTGACCTGAGTAAGAAAAAGCTAGGAGAGTCTAGTTCCCCTTCCCTCCCTTTGCTATGTGAAGGAGAAATTGGCACAACAGGTTTCTTCTCTGCATGTTACTCATGTTATGTGATTTAAGTTAAAGTTGGGGTTCTGGTATTTTCTTGTAACCACCTTGTAACGACGACTCAGGGTCTCAGGCTCATGAGTCATACCCCAACTGCCATGTAGCCAGGTACTTAAAATTCCAGAACCAATCCTGTAACTTTTTAACTTAGAATTATGTGTATATTCCAATCATGGTCTTTTCCATGATTCTGTATTCTGATTTGTGACCGTGAAGAATTGATCTGCCACCAGTCATGATCTTGTGATTTCCTTCTGTTTCCTATCATATGTAATGAACACCGTGTCTGTGATTCATTACCCTCTGTACTGGGTACATGCTGACAGTTTCCCTCATCCAGATGATTGTCTTGTTTTTATCTTTGTCTTGTTCAAGGCTTAGTAAAAGGGTCTCTATAGGAGGAAAAAAAAAACAAAGTCACACAGCTAGCAAATGAAATGATGGGATTTGAAGGAAAAAAAAAATTATTACAATAAAAATTTTATATTTT
>NW_006922288.1:175001-185943 GCF_000298275.1 Orycteropus afer afer
ATATATAATACAACAACATTCAAGATGAATTTCTTAGACTATGGCAGTTAAATAAAAATAAATTTAAGGATTTAGGCAAATGAAAATTAGCCATTGGAGTTAGACTTCAGAAGAAATTATGTGGCTTGTATGGGGGAAGAGTAAATAGTGGCACTTCAGGTGGTAGAAACAGTGTAACTATTGAGAATGAAATGCAAATAACTAAGGGAAAATGTTTAAGTATATATGTGCTGATGATTATCCTAAGGGATTATAAATTGATACAAGCAAAAACCAAACCAAACTCACTGCCGTCCAGTCTATTTGACTCATAGTGACCCCTCCTTGGATTTCCAAGGTGGTATCTCTACGGAAGTAGAGTGCCCAATCTTCATTCTGAGGTGTGGCTGGTGGCTTTGAACGGCCAGCCTTCTGGTTAGCAGTCAAATGCCTTAGGTACTATGCCACCACAGCTCCTATCAACTGGTACAAAGCTCCAAATTTCAGGGAAACAAATATTTCATACTCCAGTGATTTCACTCAGAGGTTAAAATCCTGTAAACGTTATCCAGATAGTCTAAAAATAACATTTTTACAATGAGCTGAGACAGATTGTTTTTGCATATGTGTGTATATATATATATATATATGTTACTTTGTTTGCTTTCTTCCTTTTTAAAAATCTCCTGAAAATTACAATTAGCATTAATGCTTGCAAGAGGTAAAAGGAGTCCTGACATTCCATCCTTTAATGGTACAGATTTTCTGATGTGCTCCAGTTCCATGATGTTTTTGACTGAAGTCAATGTGAAGGAGATGAAGATGCAAAGATGCCTTGGTTCCTTCAGCTGTTGATCTACTTATTGTTTTCAAAGTCACCTATAGGCCTTTTAGGAAGTTCTGTTTTCCTCCATTCTGCACTCAGTTGTCACCATTAAATATCCATGACATGTACAGCTGATGATAATACTATTGCACCTTTTTAGAAAATAAAACATTGAAGTCCCAAAGATGTGAGTAGCTAACTGGGAAACAGCCCTGAAGTAAGCAATATTTCCCAACTACTTTGCTGCTGTTCTCTATTATTTTCTCAAAGATATGTCCATATTACATTGACAGTGTTGATTCGACATTTTACCATAATCAGGATATATATGAAAATGACATTATTTTACCATAATCAGGATATAGATGCAGACTGCTTGACATATGAGAATGCCTGGTCCCTAATTGTCAGTGGCTTCTTTTTATCATTGATACCCATCTCCAGCAGTGGATATTTAGGGGTATAACCTGGAGTCTAATCTAACTGTGCCAAAATGTGGAACAACAACCAGAGCTCACTGAATGATTTCATCTTACTGGGTTTCTCTGACCGACCCTGGCTTGAGACACCACTTTTTGTCATCTTTCTGGTGGCTTACATCTTTGCCCTATTTGGAAATATTTCCATTATCCTAGTTTCCCACCTGGATCCTCAGCTTGACAGTCCCATGTACTTTTTTGTCTCAAATCTATCCCTTCTGGATCTCTGTTATACCACCAGCACTGTCCCACAAATGCTTGTCAATCTCAGGGGACCAGAAAAAACCATTAGCTATGGTGGTTGCATTGCCCAACTCTATATTTTCTTGGCCTTGGGTTCTACTGAGTGTATACTTCTAGCCATTATGGCCTTTGACCGTTATGCTGCTATTTGCAAGCCCCTTCATTACCCACTCATCATGAACCAGAAACGTTGTGTCCACATGGCCACTGGGACCTGGATTAGTGGTTTTGCTAACTCCCTTGTCCAGTCCACTCTCACAGTGGTGACTCCAAGATGTGGACGGAGGGTGATGGACCATTTCTTCTGTGAAGTTCCTGCCCTTTTGAAACTAGCCTGTACAGATACTCGTGTGAATGAGGCTGAGCTCAATGTCCTAGGGGCTTTGCTGCTCCTGGTGCCCCTCACTCTCATCATGGGCACTTATATGTTCATTGCTCGGGCAGTAATGAAAATTCGCTCTGCAAAAAGTCGCTGGAAGGCCTTCAATACATGTGCTTCACATTTGTTGGTGGTCTCCCTCTTCTACTTTCCATGCAGCACTATGTATGTGCAGCCTCCCTCCAGTTATTCTCGTGACAGAGGGAAGATCATGGCTCTCTTCTATGGAATTGTCACACCTACCCTCAACCCATTTATCTATACGTTGAGGAACAAGGATGTGAAGGCTTCCCTTCAAAGGGCACTGACCAAGGAGTTTTGGGTCAAACCAAGATGATATCTGAAAAAAAGACTAAAGATGCAAGAATGGATGTGTTTGCCTTTCAAACAAGATGTGGGGCATAGAAGTGATGAGGAAAAAAGTATCAAGTGGCATAAATTTTACAAGTCAAACAGGACAAGGAAATAAACAATTTCTACATGTTGTTGTTGTTGTTCTTAGAACAAAACACTGCTGGTTCCTGCACCAATTTCTACAGAGCTCATCCAATTATGAAAGTATCTGTTTTAAAAACTTCAACCCTGTTGAGTCATATCAGTTTTCTCCCTAACCCCAATTATTGGTTAACCTAGTCTCAGGGAGAAAACAGTGTTATATATCAAGAAAAAGACATGTAGAAAGTTGTACATTTGACTTAAATTACTTATAAATGAATCCCAAGAAAATTAAAAATGAGCTTGTCTTAGAAAAAACATGTTATTACTATCCTGAGTTAACTTGAACAAATATGTGCTGAGAGCATCTTCCAACATTCAGTGTCCAAATATATTACCCACCTAAAGCTCTTTTAAAGGGGCCCTGGTGATTCACTGGTAAAGCTGTCAATTAAAAGTTGAGTAATTTTAATTCATCAATGGTTCCATGGGAAGAAAGACTTGGTGACCTTCTCGCACAATTGCTAGGAAACACTATGGGGCAGTTCTACTCTGTCCTTACAGGGTAACCATGAATCAGAATCAACTAGGGGCATACAAGTTTTTGTTTTTTTTTTAAGTCTTAATGGCAACTTAGATCAATATGGAAATATAAATCCATGAAAAATTTAGGATTGGTCACTTTAACAATCAATTATTTTTACCATATACCATGGTCAGTTTTATGCTGCTATGTTAAAAAACAATAAGGTCAAGGGTAATATAAATGGAATTTATTCTGTGGGGAGAGAAAAACTGGGGGTGCTTTGGATAGTGAACAGTGGTGGAAAAATCAAAGGTGGAAAACAAATCTAAGAAAATTAAAATATTAGTGAACTACATGTTTGATGAGAAAGCTTCCTTCAGCATTCAGCAGGACAAGTTATTAATATTTCACTATACAAATTGTAAGAACATCATCTCTAATTCAAAACTTTGGTTGATCTGTTAGCTATTTAAAAAAAAAAAAAGTGTTTTACATCCCCTGGCTATAAACTGTATCTCAGACACATATTATCCAAAAATGCCTAGAAAAAATAGACTATCAGTTCAACAAAAACTCATTTTCATTTTCTGAAATGCAAAATAAATCTCATACTTTCTTAATGGCTACATTATCTCCATCATAGAGTTATATACAAGCTGTGTATATTTGGGGGAGAAAATGAATTATTACTTTTGATTGGTTTCCTTGCCACCACATGAGAATACTAACACTTATCATAATTTGAATATCAAATAACAAAATGTATTATCAAGCCATGGTAATCTAAGAGAACAGTCATGCAGAAGAGAGATGAAGAGCCAGGCTCACATATACACCATTATCAGATTTATGATAAATATGCCACTGCAGTGGGAAAATGATGGTCTTTCCAATAAAATAGCCTTGGACAACTGAATACTCATATAGAAATATTTTAAATTCTCTGAAAATGAAATATGAATTGAGGAACAATATTTTAAAATATTTAAAACAATATTTCATCTTACTAACACTCAGGGGATGCAAATTTCCAAGGTAATAAGAGGCTATCTGAAAACATTTTTTGAAATTTCATGATAGAGTTTGTTGTTGTTAGATGCCGTTGAGTTGGTTTTGATTCCTAGAGACCCTATGTACAACAGAAGGAAACACTGCTCTCACAATTGTTGCCATGCTTGAGCACATTCTCTCAGCCACTGTATGAATCCATCTTGTAGGTCTTCCCCCTTTTCCCTGACCCTCTACTTTATCAACCATGATATCCTTCTCTCAGGAACAATCTCTCCTGACAGCATGAGCAAAATACAAGAGATGAAGTCTGATCATTCTTGCTTCCTAAGGAGCATTCCTACTGTACTTCCTGCATGATGTTTTAGATGTCATGCTGCAACTGTCTGGTCTTTGGTGTTCAATGTGTCATATCAGAAGGTCTCTAAGTTCACATAGGATTGACAGTACACATAAGTGATACAGTATATTATTGCTTAAAAGTGTGAGAAACAGCTAAACTGATACATTGATAATTTATGGCTTTACATACTTACATTCTGGTTAGCAGTAAAATGCCTTAAGAACTACACCACCAGAGCTCCTATACTTACATTAGGAAAGAAAAACATTCTAAATATTGACAAATTAAGTAACTGAAAAATAATTTATAATCAACAAAGAAAAATCTCACACTAAGTGAAAGTAAGGAAGTGATATAGATAAGAGCAAAAGTCATTGAAATGGAAAACTAAAAATTATAGAGGAGACTAAATTTTAAAATATTTATTCAGAAATATTATTAAAATGTCAATTTTCTGGAAAAGTCTTTCAAGAATAAGAGCTGATAATTCATAATTTATTAATACTATGAATGGAAAGGGATCATAAATTCTTGTAAAAATGAAAATATATGTGTGTGTATGTGTAAGAGAGAGAGATGGAAAACTAGATATATTTGAAAGTACTTTTAGTTATTTCTTCCACAAACATTAAATTTAACATTGTAGTTATATGTCCCATAAAGCAATTAATAAATAATGAAATGTTCATTTTAAATTCGTGTAGTTCTACATCATTTCTATTTGGTGATTTACGAAATCATGAAATAAGCACTCATTCTGAGTCGTCATTACAATCAATAAGTATCATTCTCCCCCTTTTCACATACTTTCCAAAATTTTCTCAATAAAATTATCCTTTTCAAAGTGCCGTTCACACATAAATCCCACTCAGTTACTTTTATTTATTTTAGTTCTTTATAATTATTTCAAAATAATAGATTAAGTTTCTTTAATAAGGTATTGATAAACATGAACAATCTTCTGCAAACCTGTCAGTGTGTTTTAGCAGATTCCTTATTTTTGGATAATCTGCTTTCATAAACATTTACAAACTTGGACACCCTATATAGCAGTTCTAGTCTTTCTTATAGCAACAATCACTATGAATTGGAGTGGGTTTTTGATTTGTCCTTCCCAGGAGAAGCAAGATGTCATCATTTCTCAACCTGTCCCTAGCTACCTGTTATGATTATGGCAGTATGTCCAAAGCTTGGGCTCCTGTCCTTCATCAAGCCTTCAATTTTATGAAGGAAGCTCTACCTTAAGTTCAGTGTCACTGATAATATCAGAATCCCCTATTACTTTTGTCCTGGCTCATGAGACAGGGGTTCTATGCCAGGAGGAGTAAGCTCAGAGTATCTGGAGTTTCTGCCTGTCCCAACCTTCAATCACTCAACTCCTAAAATGGAAGTGTCACTCAGAAAAGAACCCCATTTTCCCTGTCCCCAGCACCAGAGCCATGACTGACAGATTTTACCTTAGTAGGGAATTAGGTCATAGAATGGAGTGGTCAAAATTCCTCCCAAAAAGAACTTATTTTGTTTACAACAGAGTGTGAAGACCCTTATCCTTAGGGAAACTCTCAAACACAATGGAAGTATTGTTGTGGCTTGGGGCTATCAAGTTGGTTCTGACTCATAATGACCCTATGTACTACAGAAGAAACACTGCCTTATCCTGCGTCATCCTCACAGTCATTGCTCTGCTTTAGCCAGACACCACAGCCAGTGCCAATTCATCCTATTGAGGGTCTCCATCTTTTTCACTGACAATCTACTTTTCCAGTCATGATATAATTCTCCAGAAACTGCTTCCTCCTGACAAAGTCTGACAGGGAAAGCCTCATCATCCTCGCTTTTAAGGAGCATTTCAGCTGTACTTCATCCAAGACAGATTTGTTTGTTCCTCTTGTAGTCCATGGTCTATTTAATATTCTTTGCCAAAACTAAATTCAAATGCATCAATTCTTCTTCAGATTTCCTTATTAGCTGTCCAGCTTTCACATGTATATGAGGTTGTTGAAAATACCATGGCTTGGATGAGGGGCATCTTATTCTTCAATGTGACATCATTGCTCTGTAACCTTTTAAAGAGGTCTTTTGCAGTGAATTTGCCCAATGCAATGCATCACTCGATTTCTTGACTGCTGTTTCCATGGGCGTTGATTGTGGATCCAAATAAAATGAAACCCTTGGTAGTTTCAATCTTTTCTCCTTTAATCAGGATGTTACTTATCAGTTCTGTTGTGAAGATTTTTATTTTGTTGTGTTGTATAATCCATACTGGAGGCTGTAGTCTTTACTATCAATCTGTAAGTGCTTCAAGCCCTCTTTGATTTCAGCAAGCAAAATTGTGCTATCTCCACCCTGCAGGTTTTTAGTAAGTCTTCCTCCAATCTTGATGCTGCATTCCTCTTTATATACTCTAGTTTCTCATATTATTTGCTCAACTGAATATGTATGTTGAAAGGATATAGCTCTGACACATACCTTTCCTGATTTTAAGCCATACAGTATACCCTTATTGTATTTGAACAACTGCCTCTTGGTCTATGTTCACACTCCTCACGAAAACAATTAAGTGTTCTGGAATTCCCATTGTCTGCAATGTTATTCACAATTTGTTATGATACAGTCAAATGCTTAGTCAATATAGCACAGGTAATTATCTCTCTGGTGTTCTCTGCCTTCTGCCAGGACCCATCTGAATCAGAAATTATATCCCTCCTTTCATGTCCTCTTCTGAATCTGGCTTGAATTTCTGGCAATTCTCTGTTGAAGTACTATTGCAATCATTTTTTAATTTTCTTCAGCAAAATTTTACTTGCATGTAAAATTAATGATATTTGATAATTTCTACATTCTGTTGGATCACTTTTCTTTGGAATGAGATATGGATCTCCTGCACTCAGTTGGCCAAATCTTCCAAATTTTTGGCATAAACAAGTGAGTGCTTCTAGCCTTGCATCTAGTTGTTAAAACATCTCAATAAGTTTTCAGTCAATTCCTGGAGTCTTGCTTTTCACCAGTGTCTTTGCTGCAGCATTGATGTTTTCTTCCAATACCTTTGGTTCTTGGTCATATGCTCCCTCCTGAAATAACTGAACATCGATCAATTCTATTTGGTACAGTGACTCTGTTCCTTCCATCTTCTTTTGATGCTTCCTGCTTCATTCAACATTTTGTCCTTGAATACTTCAAAATTGCAACACAAACCTTGAGTTTTTGTCTTCAATTATTTACTCTTGAGAAATGAGGGCATCTTCTTCCATTTTGTTTTTATAACTCCAGGTCTCTGTGATTTTTTTTTTATAATACTTTACTTTGTCTTCTCAAGCCACCCTTTGAAATCTTTTGTTCAGCTCTTTTACTTTATCTTTTCTTCGTTTCACTTTAGCTACCTTATGTTCAAGAGCAAGTTTCAGCATCTTATCTGACATCCTTTTAGTCTTTTCTTTCTTCCCTGTGTTTTGAATAACATTTGCGTTTTTCATGTATTATGTTTGTGAAGCCATCCCCCAACTCGTCTGGTCTTCAATCATTGGTGTTCAATATACCAAATTTATTCTTGAGATGGTCTTTAAATTCAGATAGGATATAATCAAGGTCATATTTTTGCTTTTTTGGACTTTTTTTTAATTTTGTTCAGCTTCAACTTGAACTTGCATATGAGCAGTTCATGGTCTATTCCACAGTCAGCTTCTAGACTTATTCTGACTGATGATATTGAGCTTCTCCATTGCTTCTTTCCATAGATGTAGTCTGTTTGACTCCTATGTATTCCTCTTGATGAGGTTCACATGTATAGTGACCATTTATGTTGTTGCAAAAGAAATATTTGCAATGAATAAGTCATTGATTTAGCACAATTCTATCATGCAATCTTTTGTAATTATCAATGCATCTTGATTGCATGTTGGGTCAACTTCAGATGGAGAAGTTGGTAAAAATCTTCAATTTCTTCACCTTTGGCTTTAGTGGTTTATGGAGAAATTTGAATAATCATATTAACTGGTTTTCCTTGAATATCTGTGGGTATTATCTTATCACTGATATCATTGTACTTCAGGATAAAACCCAGAAACTAAACTCACTGATTCGGATCCAACTCATAGTGACCCCTCCTTGGGTTTCTGAGGCAGTATTACTATGGAAGTCGATCACCCAACCTTCCTTCTGAGGAGTGACTGGTGGATTTGAATCACCAGCCATCTGGTTAGCAGTCAAATGCCTTAAGCACTACATCTCCCTACTTCAGGGTAGATCTAGAAATGTACTTTCTGATGATGAATGTGACTCCATCCGTCTTCAGTTTGTCATTCCTGAAATAGTAGAGCAGATGATTGCCTGATTCAAATTGGCTGATACTAGTCCACTTCACCTCACTAATGTCTAGGATATTGATCTTTATGCATCCCATTTTATTGTTTATAACTTCAAAATTCCCTAGATTCATACTTCATACATGTTCCATGTTCTAATTATTAATGAATATTTACAACTGTTTCTTCTCATTTTGAGTTGTACCACATCAGCACATGAGGGTTCCAAAAGCTTTACTCCATCCACATCATTAAGGTCAACTCTACTTTGAGGAGGAAGTGAAACCAAGTAAAGTAAAAACTATTTCCCCCACCCTGGTTAAGGCAGATAATTAGATAAAACTCTGGATGAGAATGGATAAAATAAACTAAATTACCCTCAACTATTTCCCCACTCCAGGCAGATGAGTATTCAGTTCCTTAAATAACTGAATGGAAGGAAAACATTCTTTCCTGCAGGTGATAGATGCACTAAAAGTGTCTTAGAAAACAACTTGTAAATTAATTCTGGCCTGCGGACATGTGCAGTAGGGCAGACAGGAACAAAAGTTAATGGGAAAGGACACTCCCCCCTCTGCCTAAGCCCGGATCAGCTGATGACAGGAAGCTGGTGTGACTCATCCACCTCCAGGCGCAACCATCAACCATTTTGTGCCTGAAATTCCTCAAGTTTTGGTGAAAATGCATAACCCCCTCTTCTGAAACCTATAAAAACTGTATTTAGATGGCATCTTGGGGAGTCAGATCTGGGTACGAGGATACCCCTACTCCTTGCGTTGCTGCTTCGCAATAAATAATTTTCTCTCCTCTTAATCACTCAGTGTGTAAACTGTTTTGGCCTGACTGCACACTGGGCAGGTACCTGCGTTTGGTCCTATAACAGAAGCTCTTCCTCAGTTGTATTTTGGTCCCTTTTCAAACTGAGGAGCTCATCTTCTAGAACAATATAAGACAGTTCCATTGTTATTCATAGGTTTTCAGGGGATAATTTTTAAGAAGTAGACTGCCACATCCTTCATTGTAATCTGTCTTAATCAGGGAGCTCCACTGGAACCTATCTACCTTTCTAAACCTGCTGGCATTTGAAAAATCAGTTGAATAGCTTCCATTATCACAGCAACAGACGAGCCACCAAGTGTAACAAACTGAGAGACAAGTAGTGGAGTATAAGTGTTGTGAAAGGCAATTAGAAGTCTGCCAGTTTTCCAGAGAGACAAAAGGAAAATGATAGATGAGAAGAACCCACCTGAAGTCAGAAACTATCTCCTCAAAGTAGAGGTTGATTGACATAGTCTTTGAAGCAACTCCTATGGAATGGTTGAAAACAGAGGAGCAATCAGCCAGCAATTAGTGGAGCTTAATATCTGGGAAAGATAAGGTGATCAGTGGACCAGTATGTAGTGTCCATAAATAAACTCATATCTCTGGTCACCTGATTTTTTAAATGAATGTAAAGACCATTCAATGAGGAAATAATGGCCTTTTAAATAAATAACATTGAGAAAATGTATAGCCACAAGTAATTGAAACTTTCTTGTTGTACAGTGCCTTTGAGTTGGTTCTGAATCATAGGGATGTTACACACAGCAGAAGGAAGCACTGTGCTGTCCTGGGCAATCCTCACAATCATTGGCCACTGCTTTAGCCATTGTGTCAATTCACATCATTGAAAGCCTTCTTCTTTTTCATGGACCCTCTAGTTTATTAATGATATCCTCCAGGGACCAGGTCATCCTGATAAAACATCCAAAATCCTTGACACAAAGTCTCATCAACCTTGTTTCTAAGAACAATTGGAGGTGTACTTTTCCCAACATGAATTTGTTCATTCTTCTCAAAGTCTACTGTATATTCAATATTCTTTGCCTACATAATAATTCAATAACACCAATTCTTCTTCACTCTTATTCATTGTCCAACTTTCACAAGCATATGAGGCAAATGAAAATACCATGGCTTTTGTTAGCTGCAAATTAGTCCTCAAATTCTTTGACTTTTTTTTAGAACACTTTATTTTCGAATCTTTTTTTTTTTTTTTTAGCAGATGTGATATGTCATTTGATTTCTTGACTGCTGTTTCTATGGGTGTTGATTGTGGATTCAAGTAAAATGAAATCCTTGGTAGCTTCAATCTTTTCTCTGTTTATCATGATGTTGCTTATTAGTCTAATTGTGAGAATTTTTTGTCTTCATTATATTTAAGTGTAATCCATACTGAAGTCTTCTTTACTTTCAGCAAAGTTGTGATCTGCATATCACAGGTTGTTAATGAGTTTACCTCCAGCACTGATGCCACCCTCTTCTTAATATACTCTAGCTTGTCAGATTATTTGCTCAGAGCTCTTGTGGCATAGTGGATAAGGCACTTGACTGCTAACTGGAAGGTCAGCGGTTCAAACCCACCACCAGCTGCTCCATGGAAG
>NW_006922288.1:187098-216188 GCF_000298275.1 Orycteropus afer afer
TTGGGCAATCCTACTTCCGTAGTGATACTGCCTCGGAAACCCAAGGAGGGGTCGCTATGAGTCAGGGCTGACTTGACGGCACATAACAACAACAACAACAACATTTCATTTTTCACAACTTCCAATTTTCCTAGATTCATACTTCATACATTCCATGTTCTGATTATTGGTGGATGATCTTTGCAGCTGTTTCTTCTCATTTTGAATTGTGCCACATCAGCAAATGGAGGTCCCAAAAGCTCTACTTTATCTATATCATTAAGGTTGGTTTTGCTTTGACCAGACAGCTCTTTCTCAGTAATATTTAGAGTGCCTTCTGACCTGAGGGTCTCATCTTCCAACAGTGTATGGGACAATGTTTCAGTGCTATTCATAAATGTTTCTAGTAAGATATCAGACGGTGTTTCACTGCTATTCATAAGATTTCCCTTGGCTAATTCTTTGAGAAGTGGATAACCTCTTCCTTCTTCAAGGTCTGTCTCAGTCTAGAAACTCTGCTGAAACTTGTCCACCATGGGCAAGCCTGCTGGTGTTTGAAACACTGGTGGCACAGCCTCCAGCCTCATAGCAACACACAAGCCACCACAGTACAACAAACTGAGACAAATTCATCTCCCTTAGCTGTTCCAAAACTACTCCACAACTTCCCAGCCTCCCCCCTGCCTGTTCCTGAAGTCTGCCCTGTCTTCCCACTTCCTGTTGCCTGGGGGGTGGGGGTTCTCTCTCCATCCCTTACCTGTATCAGGCATCCTCCCTGTCTTCTACACCCTAATTTAGTAAATAGTAACAGAAGTCTTAAAAACTTGCAAGTAGCCATCTATGGTGCAACTAGTGATCTCTTCCTGTCCAGAACAAGTAGAGAGAAGAAAATCAGAGATGCATGGAAATAATTAGTGGACCTCAGCCTCCATATCCTCAGCCTCCTTAACCATGAGACCTGAAGAATTAGGTGGTGCTCAGCTGTAACTGGCAAACACTCTGGATGGGATCACATAATAAGATCTTGGATAGAGTGGGAGAAAAACATGGAACAAAACCAGATTTAACGTTTTGGTATAGATCAGTGGAACCCTCATAACTGAGGCCTTAGTCACCCTTCAAGCCTAGAACTGAACTCACTTCCAGTGCTCAATTTTCAGCCAAACAATAAACAGAACTATGAGGTGAACAGTAACACCAAGGAAGCACTCCTTAGAACAATCCATCACAAGACATCAAAAGGGCAGTATTCCCCCAGGTATAAATCTTAGAAGGCAGGGATGAATAGAAATGAAGGACAAAGGGAAATGGTAACCCCAAGAATGAAGCATTAAGAGTGCTGTTACATTGTGAGAATTGCAAACAATGACACAAAACAAAACATATAGGGATTGTTGAATGGAAAAACAATTTGCTCTGTAAACTTTCCCCTAATCAAAATAAAAAGTAATTAAAAAAAAAAAAAATGACTACACTGTGCCAATTTACTGCTCCTTGTTCACTGCTTTTGTTCAATCTCTTCCTCTTATCAATATTGGATCTACTTCTTTATATTTTCCTTTGAAGTTGTGGGATCCAAGATTATCATTTGTAACTGTTTCCCTTGTTTTTTGAGTCTTTATTGTAGAGGATCTGGATAGTGTATATGCCTATTCTTGGTCATCTTGGAACCTCCTTGCATCACTAGTCTCCACACTATTGCATTTTGATATGTAAATGGGGAAGAATAAACTATCATGGGACTAGTGCAGGGAAGATGTATTCCTTTTTGTAAGCGCATTCAATTTTCTTTTCTTTTTTTTTAAACTTTTCATTGTGATTTGGGTGAAATTTTACAAAGCAGGTTCATTTTACATTCAATGGTTAGTACACCTTTTGTTTTGTGACAATGTATTCCCCACACTGTGTAAAAGCTCATCTCCAACTTCCTCCCTGTGGTTACCCTTTCCCTGTGTCCTTCTTCTCCATGCATTCCTGCCTCCCTTTCTGTGCAAATGCTGCTCTTCTGATCTTTCATAGTTGATTATTCAAAGAATAGCATCTGTCTGGTGTATGTGTTCAGCTTATAGGCTTGTGTATTGTTTGGCTCAGAGTTAAGCCATGGAAATGAGTTCAATTCTAGGCTCTAAGGGTGACTTGTGGCCATAGTTTCAAGTTATATAGTCTCTCTCATATCAGCAACCCTGGTCTTTTGGCTTTTTCTCCTTCTCAGCCTTCAGTGAAGACATGTTAAAATTGACTTCAGTGTTTTATTGGAAAACAAGAAATAGAATAAAATGAAAAAAAAATAAATAAATAAAGAGGGAAAGTAAGGTAATAATGATTAACAGTTTGCAACATTTAATTCCAATTACTTTTAAAGTTTTAGCAGCTTACAACTCCATCAGCTTTTTACAAGAATTGTCACAGATTTACATACTTATCTAACTTATTATTTCTGTGACCATGAGTATAGATGTGAAGTAATAGCACATTGTACCTTTAATTTATTTTTTAAATTTTAATAAAATTGTTTTATTTCTATTCAAGTGTTTATTGACCATGTTGGGTGAATTATTTATATCTTTAGAATATGAAGCCAAGTCATTTATGGGGGATAACAAACATTCCCTCCCATTCTGTTGCTTGAGTTTTCACTTACTTTATGATTTTCTTTGTTGTATAGATAATTATAATTGTAGAATTTATTAAAATAAACATTTTTCTTTACTGATAGAGACATTTTTTGTGTGTTTTATTGGTGCAATAGATAAGGGACTTGACTGCTAACTAGAAGGTCAGCAGTTCAAGCCCCCTAGCTGTTCCATGGAAGGAAGACTGGGTGATCTACTTCCACAAAGATTTACAGCTTTGAAAACCGAAAGGGGATCACTATGAGTTGGAAATAATTTGAAGTATCTTTTAAACATTTTGGAGTATTGATTTTAACAGTTAGATCTAATATAGCTGGAATTGATTTGTGATATGAAGTTAGGTAGATTTCAAGCTATTTATTTGTCATTCTTCAAAATTGGTAACTAATTGCACCAGTAACATACACTGATTTGGAATTATTATGTGTGTGAGAATCTCTTCTGGGCCCTCTATTCTCTTCCACTGGTCTACCTGACTATTCCTGTGTTAATATAACTCTGTCTTAATTACCATGTATTATAGGTCTTGCTCTCTGGTAGGACAAATCCTTCCATTTTGTTGCTCTTCTTTGAATGTTTCTTGGTTATATTGTATTCTTCCACTTCTGTATAAATTTTAGTCAACACCTCAAATTTACCAAATATATATATATATATTCCAAAGAATGAGAATTGTGTTTACTGTACATATCAATAAAGGAAAAACGAACTTACTAAAGATACTATTTCCCTGACCATTACTGAGGTAAATTTCCATATTAATTTAACTTTTTTCAGGTACTGTTTTATATTTTTCTGTAAAATTCATTCTATGCTTTGTTATATTTATTTCTGAACTTTTTTATTTTGGTAATTATAAAATTATGTTTTATAAATTGCAATTCACTGTTTTTCTGGTGTGTGGAAATAAATTTTATATTTGAGCTAAGAGATGTACTAAATTGTCTTGCTTTTCTATTTTTGTCCCCTTGTAGGTTCTTGGAGAATTCTCTATGTAGACATATATATCTTCCATGATTAAGAAAAGTTTTCTTTTTCATCCATTCAAATTTCTATAAATTTTCTCTATTTTCCTTGTCTTAGCACACTGACCTAGACGACAAGTACAATGTTGCCACAAAAAAATCTATACAAATGAAACCACAAAACACTACTACAAGACACCAAAAGTGACCTAAGAAATGGAAGAATAAACCATGCTCAAGGATAGGAAGACTTAACTTTGTAAAAGGGACAATACTAGCCATACTACCCAAAGAAATATACAGATATAATGTATTTCCAATTCATATTCCATCATCATTATTTAATGAGATGGGAAAACTAATTTCCAACTTTATGTGGAAAGGAAATAGAACTTGGAAAAGCAAAATGCTACTATGGAAGACAAACAGAGTAGGAGGTCTCACACTCCCTGATCTCAACACCTACTATATAGCCACAGTAGTCAAAACAGCCTGGTAATGGTAAGATGACAGACACATAGAGCAATGGAACAACTGAATTGAGAATCCAGAAGTAAATCCATCCACCTATGGTCAGCTGATCTTTGACAAAGCACCAAAACCCATTAAATGGGGAAGAAATAGTCTTTTTAGCAAATGATTCCAGCAAAATTGGACATCGGTTTGCAGAAAAGTGAAATAGGAACCATATTTCACATGATATACAAAACTATTCAAGAAGAATAAAAAAACTTAACTTTAAAAGCTCAAACCATAAATATCATCAAAGAAAATGTAGGGGGAAATGAAGGTGTCCCAACACAAGGCATAAATACACTATCAAACATAACTAAAAAGGTACTAACAGAGGACCACAAATCAGATGATGGGGACCTCCTAAAATGTAAATATTTTTGTGCATCAAAAGACATAAAAAGAGTAAAAAGAGAACCTAGAGATTGGGGAACATTTTTTGCCAATAATATATAGACAAGGAACTAAACTCCAAAATTTATAGAAAATTGCAACAAGTCAACAGAAAAAGACAAATAATCCAATTAAAAATGGGGAAAGGGCATGGATAGACACTTCAGCAGAGAAGACATGCAGGCAACTAACACACTATAAAGAAATACTCACAATTACTAGCCATTGTTGTTGTTGTTTGCCGTTGAGTTGGACCCGACTCATAGGGACCCCTCCTTGGGTTTCTGAGGTGGTATCACTACAGAAGTAGGTTGCCCACCCTTCCTTCCAAGGAGCAGCTGGTGGGTTTGAACCACCAGCCTTCTGGTTAGCAGTCAAGTGCCTTAGGCACTATGCTACCAGAGCTCCCATTATATCTAATGGCTCCTCTAATGGGACTACAACTATGAATATACATAGGTGTGACAGAGGATATCTCTACCCATGTGTTTATATGATCTGCAAATAATTCCATGAATTTACTAGAGCAAGAGACAAAGTTATGAAAACATCTTAGTTGTAAACAAACACAACCCCTTCAGAGAATGAGTCATTAGTTATGGAGGCTCAAAGCAATATTCTTGGGGGACACTATGGTGAATTGACATAATATAGTCAACAAAGACAGTGTTTCTATATCCTACTTCAGTGGGTAGTGACAGGGATCTTAAAACCTTATGAGTAGCCATCTAAGGAGCAACTGTTGGTCTCTTCTCGTTTGGAGCAATGAAGAGTGATGAAAGACACAGGAAACAATTAGTCCAAAGTACCTACAGATCACGTGAACCTCAACCTCCATGGACCCAAGGCCAGAAGAACTATATAGTACCCGGCTACCACTGCTGACCACTCAGAAAGGGATCAACATATAAGATCCCAGAGAAAGTCGGGGAAATATGGGTCATAAAAATAAAAAACATATAAAAAAAAAAAAAAAGATAGGCTTACTGGTCTGAGGAAGACTGGTGGAAACCCCGAGACTACAGCCCTTAGACACCCTTCAGACTAGGAACTGAACTTACCACCCCCCCATGACTCCACAATCAGTCAAATGATTCACAGGCCTATGAAATGAACAGTGATACCAGGAGGATATGCACTCATTAGAACCATCAGACATGTGAAATCATGAGGATAGCATTTACCCCAGGATAGAGCTGGGAAGGCTGGAGATGATGAGAATAAAGGATGAAGGGAAGGGCTGGGCACAGGGAGAAAGTGGGAAGAATGCTGTCATGGTGTGAGGATTGCAATAAATACACAAAACAGAATGTGTATGCATTGCTGAAAGAAAAACCAATTTGCTCTGTAAACTTTCACTCAAATCACAATTTAAAAATATAAAGGAATGAAGAGAAAAAGAAAAAATGACTTGTACACAAATATTCCTAACAAGCTTCATTTGCAATGGAAAAAACCTAATTTTTCATGAACCAGTGAATAAATAAACAAAATGTGATATATCTAAATAATGAAATAAAAATCATCAATAAAAGAAAACCCAACCACAAATCAGTCTCAAAATCATTATGGTCAGGAAAAGAAACTTGATACCTAAGAGTGCACATGATTTCAGTTACACAAAATTCTGTAAAAGTTAAACTAATATAAAGTGTCAAAAAGCTGTTTGGTAGTTTTTGGGACAAGGAACAGAGAACAAAAGGACTACAAAAAGAAACAAGAATCTTTCAGGGTAATCAAAATGTTATGTATCTAGGTTGTGAGTGGTGGTTTAATCAGAATATATAATTGCCAGTGTTGACTGAGTTACAGATTTTCAGTGAATGCAATATGCTGTTTATAAATGTTACCATAATGAAGTTGATGAGAATTTCAAAAGAGAAAAAAAATTGTGTTAAAACTGAACATTGTATTGCATTAAAAACAGAAGGTTTCTGGAAACCAGTCATGAGGCTATTCCAATGGACTATTCCAAGATGATGCTTGTCTGGAACAAAAAGGTGACAGTAGAAATAAAAGATACCAGTCAATAGTACTGAATGATTAAACGTAGAGTTTGAGTAGGAGCCCTGCATGCTCAGTGGTTAAAACACACAATTGCTAACTAAAAAGTCAGTGATTCAAACCACCAGCCACTGCATGGGAGAAAGATGAAGAAGTCTGCTTTTGAAAAGGTTTACCACCTTGGAAACCCTAGGAAGTATTACTAGTCTGTCCTATAGGGTGACTCTGAGTCAGAATCACCTGGAGAGCAGTGAATTTTTGGCTCAGAATATGAGTAAAGAGGAGTCTGCAAGGATCTACCTTCAACAGTTGATGGATAGAAGAGCTATTTACTAAGAAGAGAAAATCAATATGAACAATTAAATGAAAATTAGGACAAAGAACAAATTGAGAAACTGCCCATGATAACCTGATTACTGATGTGGTGACTTCCTAAGATTGACCTGCCAGTTATTTGCAAATATTTTCTTTCTTTGTCAATTGGCAATCTCTAGATGACATATTGAATAAAGGCTTAATGAATAAAGGTTGAGTAAAGGCCTCCTTCATAAATTGTTGTTGTTGTTATTTGCCATCGAGTCGGCCCCGACTCATAGCGACCCCTCCTTGGGTTTCCGAGGCAGTATCACTACGGAAGTAGGATTGCCCAACCTTCCTTCCGAGGAGTGGCTGGTGGGTTTGAACCACCAGCCTTCTGGTTAGCAGTCAAGTGCCTTAGGCACTATGCTATCAGAGCTCCTCCTTCATAAATAGTGCATCTTATTTATCTGAGGGCAGTGATAAGGCTCCAAGAATACATTCCCTCTTAAATCTAGCTCTAAATTATCTCACTCAAATAAACAAGAAATTCCACACTGTTAATTATCTTTGTCTAGCACCACTTCTCTTTCCCATGAGAATTTGAAAATTCTTTTGGTGAGAAAAAATGCTCTCTGAAAAAAATACATAAAATAATAATAATAATATTAATGGAGTCTATGGAATTTTTCATATTTTAAAGGAGGCAAAGCAGAAGATCACTGGGCACTCAGGGAGGTACAAAGATCTATGGAACACTTGTAGGAGATAAGAGAAGGAAGAAGAGGCAATACTACTACTAGACATATATGTTAAGGAATTTATCAAATACATATACAAACACATGTATGGACTAAGATGTTGCTCAAAGTTTTATTCAGAATAATGACAATAAAAAGCAAAACATTCTAAATAGGAGATGAATGCAATATGACAAACAACCATTAAAATTATTTTACATTTTGATCTAGAAATATGCTTATGACATTATTTCAGAATAAAATGTTTATTAATGATTATGTACAGTGAGATTCATTGCAATAAAATATTTACATAGGCATGTACATAAGTAGAAAATTATCTAAAAGAGCATTCAAAATAGCACACTACAAGTTGCAATATATTTATGGTTTACTTTTATTTCTGTCATTGTTTAGCTCCATTGTGGAAGTATATGCAAATAATATGTAATCTCTTTAAATTATATATATATATATATAGAGAGAGAGAGAGAGAGAGAGAGGGAAGGTTAACATTCCCCTTGACAAGGATGGAAGAAGCCCTTGGGACTTATAAACACACACATGCAGTTAAGGCATTGCCACCTACTTTTTTGGGGAGCTCTGGTAGCACAGTGCCTAAGGCATTTGACTGCTAACCAGAAAGATGGCAGTTCAAACCCCCTAGCCACTCCTCGGAAGGAAGGTTGGACAATCTACTTTTGTAGTGATACTGCCTTGGAAACCCAAGGAGAGGTCACTGTAAGTCGGGTACGACTCAATGGGAGTGAGTTTGCTTTGTTTATGTATATATCACACACACAGAAAGAGAAACAGTTGTTCACCAAACTCCAAGCCTAAGAATAAATAATCAATTCTGACATCAAAATGGAAGAGAAGAAATTAATAACCAAACTAAAACATCAAACCATCATTTATGTTATAGATAGACCCATTAATCTAAAATGCCATATTAAGATGAAACCATGATTACTCAGCAATTACTCATTCCCTCTGTTACTAGAACCACAAAAAGAAAACAAACTCACTGCCATCAAGTAGTTTTTGACTCATAGTGACCCTTATTGGGTTTCCAAGGTTGTAAATCTTTAGGGAAGCAGATTGCCCATGTTTCTTCCATTGAGTAGCTAGTGGGTTCCAGCCACTGACCTTTTGGTTAGCAGCCAAATGCCTTAACCACTGCATCACCAAATCTCCTTTTATTATTAGAGTGTGTAAGTTTAATTTACTTCAGTGGATAAACCTTGAAGATATTATGGGAAGTGAAATAAGTCAGGTACAAAAGAAAAAATATTATATGAGTCTGCATATAAGAAATATCTAAATTAGGCAAATATATAGAGACAAAAGTTTATGCATGGTTACCTGGGGCTGAGAGGAGGTGGGAATAGGGAATTACTGTTTAAGGAGTGTTCAGAGCAATTAAAAATTTTTGGAAATCAGTAATGGTGATAGTTGTACAACATTGTGAGTAATGTAATTAATATCACTGAATTGCACACTGGAAAATGGTTAAAATGGCAATTTTTTGTTACATATATTTACTACAATAAAATTATCTTCTAATAGTTGAAGACAGCAGTTTAATTTTTTATTTTTGTGAATTACCAGTCCTTCTAGACGAAATTTCCAGCATTACCCAAATATGGGTCAGATCTTATAGCCACAAGACTTGTGACTCGATATCAACATGATCATAGGTTTGATACCTTCATGTGCCATTCATTGTTGTATTTCATGGACTCGGGAGGCATTCCCCACAACTCTGTAAAATCATTTTGTCAAAGTGTTCTACAGATCAGGAGGAGAAAAGAATTAATACAAAAGTCTCCATCAATGGTAAAGCCTATGCTTGATATCTTTCTTATTGTTGTTGTTGTTATGTGCCGTCGAATCAGACGCAACTCACAGTGACCCTCCTTGGGTTTCCGAGGCAGTATCACTACGGAAGTAGATTGCCCCGTCTTCTTTCCGAGAAGTGGCTGCTGGGTTTGAACCACCAGCCTTCTGGTGAGCGGCCAAGTGCCTTAGGCACTATGCTACCAGAGCTCTCTCTTTCTTATTAGGAGATTATGATAGTATATGCTTTTTTTAATATATGAAGCACACACACTCACATCTGGGTAACAAAACGTTTGCAATGTGTAGAGCTAAATAAGCTTTGAGTCAGACAAATATTAGCTTGAATCACAGTTTTACTACTTCTTATTTGAGACATGTCAGGAAAATGAATTCATCTCTCTTAAATTAAGTGTCCTCATTGGTGAAAAAGGGACAATG
This sequence comes from Orycteropus afer afer, assembly GCF_000298275.1. Taxonomy (NCBI): domain Eukaryota; kingdom Metazoa; phylum Chordata; class Mammalia; order Tubulidentata; family Orycteropodidae; genus Orycteropus; species Orycteropus afer. The sequence continues at coordinate 196,903 of NW_006922288.1, forward strand.
TTGCATAGTAAAAAGAGTTTTTTTTTTTTTTTTTTGCTAGGGTTAAAAGTAAAATGTGTATAAAGCACCTGACATTTAGCAAGGATTTAATAATTTGTGGAAATAGCTATTATAATACTTAAAAGGAAAAGAAACTATATGGACAGGAAACTAGGAGTCCAACTAGAAATCAGATTCATTCATCATGATATACTCACACATTAACACAGTCATGCTTATCTGACAACAATCTGGAACCTATTTGTTAAAACCAAGTTTAAACAATGCTGGCCAGCCTGCAATTTAATTGTGATTTCGCTTTTATTTCAGAAAAATTCTCAAAAGATGTCTAAAAAGACATTTTATTGGAGGGAGAAAGAAAGTTCAACATCCTTAAGAGGCTAACATCTAATTTGGAAAAAATTGAGAATAAGAGAAGAGTAGAAAAATTAGAAGAGAGTTCTGGGAAGGAATCATATTTGCCTCTTTAAAACCTAAAACATAATAGCAATGCTTTTTCATATGGTTCTTTCTAGTTTAAAGATGGCTTTAAAATTTACCTTCCTCTGAGCAAATTCTTTTGACAGGACTTTCCTCAGAGCTGCCTTCATGGCTTCATTCCGTAAGCTATAGATGACTGGGTTGAATGTTGGAGGTATTACAGTGTAGAATATGGACAACATAAGGTCTATAGCTGATAGATAATCTGAGGGTGGCCTGAGAAACTCAAAGCCTGCAGCTGAGAGGAAAAAAGTGACCACAAATAGATGAGGTAGGCAGGTGGAGAAGACCTTGGTCCGTCCCTCAGCTGACGGGATTCTCAGCACTGTGGAGAAGATGTGGATGTAGGAGAGCACAATGCAGATCAAGCAGATAAACGCTGCTGAGGTTGTGAGTGCAGCCACTGCTACCTCATTTATGAAATTGTAAGAGCAGGACAGTTTTAGCATCTGAGGGATATCACAGAAGAACTGATGTATGACTCGGTCTCCGCAGAGAGGTATGGAGAAGTTAACAGCTGTGTGCATGAGCCCAGAAATGCCCCCAGCAACCCACACAGCTATAACTGCACGTCTGCAAGCACTGGGATCCATTATGGCCTCATAGTGCAGTGGTTGACAGATGGCCACATATCGGTCATAAGACATCACTGTGAGGATGGCCACCTCTGATGAAGCCAGAGCTATGAAAAACAAAACTTGAAGAATGCATTGACCAAGGGAAATGTAACCATTGTCTGTAAGTGAGTTTGCAATGGACTGGGGGACTGTGACAGAGATGAAGCAGACATCTAGAAGGGAAAGATGCTTTAAGAAGTAATACATGGGGGCATGGAGATGGTGGTCCAAAGTAATGATGGTGATAATGAGGAGGTTGCCTGTCAAGGCCAGCAGGTATGTCACCAAAAATAGCAGTGCATGTAAAATCTGAAACTTATGGTCATTAGAAAACGCCATAAGGAGGAATCCACTCATAGAGGTTAAGTTGACCTTGATCATTTTTGAAGACAGCAAATATGATTCTGTTGAGGAAGCCAGACAATTGTAGGGTATCAATTTATGATAGATCTTCCATAGTGATACTGCCTCAGAAACCCAAGGAAGGGTTGCTGTGAGTCGGGTCCGACTCAATGGCACATAACAACAACAACAACAACAACAATATATCTATATGCTGAATCATTCAGTGTCCTCAATATTGAACTCAGAAAAAGTCTTTAACCTTTGTTCAGAAACATTTTTGTTGTTAGTTTGTTGTTTGTTGTCCATCAAATTGATTCAGACTCATGGCAGCCCCACGGTGCAGAATAAAACTCTGCAGGGTGTTTATGGCTGTGACCTTTCAGAGGCAGATCATCAGGCTTTTTCTCAAGCACCTCTGGCTGAGTTCCCACTGCCAACCTTACCACCAATGATAGAATGTTTAACCATTCAATAATATTGCACAGACTGAAAAACTCATGATAATTTTCTGGATAAGAATTTGGACTGTGGAAGGTAGAGAAATTAACTCTCATGTAACTCAAAGAAAATGATTCTGATAGAGCATTATCATTGCTTCTTATGCATGGTAACTTACCGGTGTCCCTGGGTGATGCCACAGCTAGTGAAGTGCTCTGCTACTAAAAGAAAGTTGGCAGTTTGAACCTGCCTGGATGTGGCTAGGAAGACAGGCCTGGGAATGTGCTTCTGAAAGATTATAACCTTGAAATTCCTATGAAGTGAAGTTCTACTTTGCATATATGGGGTTATCGTGGAATTGACTAAAAGGAATGGGGGGGGGAGAGACAAAGTGTGTTACCTTAAGTATTGAAAAATACCTAAACTGTGTCACCCTAAGTAATATGCCTTGTTGTTGCACTAAGGTTCCTTTACTAACCATCTAAAATTAAATCTTTAATACTATGTTTTAAATGAATGTAGGAAGAGAGCAGATGCAGACATAGGGGGGCTGTTAACATTAAGAATAATCATATCCCTTGCCTCTAAAAATAAAATAAGTCTCAGAATTGCAACATGTTGATGTCACTGTGCCAGGCATTAAACCCTGTGGTTTGGAACTCAAGGAACTTGTAACTGAGAATATGTTGTCTTCAGAGAACATCATTTAATTTTCAAGACATGTGAAAAGACATTGTGTTGGACATTTTCAACCAAATTTATTTTTAGCAAATAACGAACTTTTCTAAAATGTATTCCATTATTGAATTCCTACCATGTGATAGACAGAATGTTAGGTGGTGGAGTAAACAAGACCAAACAATTCTTTATTCCTTTTCTCTAGGACTTGAAATACTTTAGATAGTATTCCTTAAACTAAAAAAAAAAAAAAAAAAAAGCCAAACAAAAAAATTCAACAACTGATTTAACATAATTCTTAGGGAGGCTGGTGAGGGTTGTTTTTCTACTATATTTTAAATGTTGTAGAATCATAGAATAGGAGCTCTGGTAGCATAGTGCCTAAGGCTCTTGACTGTTAACCAGAAGGCTGGCAGTTCAAACCCACCAGCCACTCCTGGGAAAGAAGGTTGGGCAATCCTACTTCTGTAGTGATACCGCCTCAGAAACCCAAGGAGGGGTCGCTATGAGTCCGGGCTGACTCGACGGCACATAACAACAACAACAACAACAACAAGAATCGTAGAATCACTTTGTGTATCAGAATCACTGTGCTGATTTTAATTTCTTTAAAAAAAAAAATCTGTGAATTTACTGCAAAATCAGTAGTATTATTTTCACTGTGTTTTGGTTTTGTATCTCCGTAAGTCCTCTCAAACAGCTCTATCAAATCCACAAATGACTACCTCAATAGTAAATTCAACGTGCTATTATTATTCTTCTAAATTTTATTTCTCAAACATATGATAGAACTATACAGATTTTTCTTCTAGAACATCTCTCTTTATTTAGTTGTGATACTATTCTGCTGGTTCTATTTCTCTATGGGTATCCTTTTCAGTCTCTTTGGCTGAGGCCTCTTTGTACTGAAATCTGATAGTATTCAAAACTCTTTCTTTGATCTCATTTTTTTTTTCTTTTTTGTACGCAAAATATTTTTGTAAGGGTCATTTAAAGAAGACAAGTTAACTGATTTTCTACATGATTTTCACACTTACTGGCTGAGGATGTTGCAAGTACTTCCATAGATCTTCTGAGTTCCAGATACTCATATCCACCTTCATGGTTGGCACACAACCAGTCTGTCCAATCAGAATTTATCTTGTCTCTCAACCATCTCCCTGCCACTGTTCTCTACTTTAAGAATTGTATGTCCAATCAAGCATCAAAATTTTATCTGTTCATTGTCTATTGTATTTATTAACTTCTGTTGTCCCATTTCTATATTACTTCACATTTTTATCATCTCTAGTAATACCGTATTCTTAAATTCAGTGTCCCTCTGGTCTAACTTCTTAGATGTTTTCAGGATGACCATCTTGTTTAATTTCTGATTTTGCTTTTTACCTCTTTATTTGCATTATTGATTATGCAATAATGAGCAAAAAACTTAGGATGGCAAACAATGTCTTCCACAATATGTTTTCTGACTGCCTTTCCAGTATTATCTCTCACTCTAATTTTTCTAACCCCATATAAAATGGACATTTTAATAATGCTGAATTACTTACATTACCCTTAATGCATCAATCACATATACTACACTATATTCAGTTAAAATGTTTTTGTATCATGCTATCATTTCTGTCTGAAATTTTTACCACTAGACACTCTTATCACTTTTTAGGCAAATACTTAAGTATCTTTCAAGACATCATTCTTCTATAAAAAGTCTCTGGAGTTTACCTGCCAACCCAAGTAGAATTTAACATATAAGGAATTCATTGATATTCCTTATAGCTTATATTAATGTTATTATACTTTTTTGTTTGCAAGTATTTCTCAGCCTAATTAAGCTAGTCATAGGGCTCTATTTACTGTGTCTCACATAGTCACTGACACTTAGCAGGTGTTATATAAATATTACATAAATTCCATTAAATTTTCAGAAGTTAAACTCACCAGAGATGATCCTAGTAAGTAGGAACAAATCTGTTATTCCTGAGCTTAAGCATCTGTGTTTGTGAATCAGACTAGTAGCTCAGATTGAAATTTTCATGTAAGATAAGGTCTGAGACATATATATAAAGGAAAGAACAGGGAACGTTGATTCACCGACTTTTAAACTTCCCATTAAACCCATGTTGCTTGAAATGAAGCCAGAGCTGCCCAGGCACTAGGGAACAAACCGATTCAGCATGGTTGGTGTTCCAGGTAAACACTATGAGGTCAAAGACTGGGACTTCAGGAAGCTCTCCCTCAAGGAATTACCTCAGTGGAAAGTAATTAATTATAATTTTCATCTAACTAGATCTTATAGCCTATGCTATTCAGAGGGAAAAATGTATATTGTATATAAATTATTTTCTGTGGTGTAAGTTCAGCTAACCTTCTTTAGTAAGAATAATTTTTCATTCATCAATAATTTCAATTTCACTGGTCACCCATAAAATCGTGTATGCTAGTGTGAGCTGCATGTAAAAAAAGGAATATTTAGTAATTATTTATTTACATGAACTTACTAATAGTTACAGAATCTTAGAGTTAAGACAAGAGAGATCATTCAGCACAAGCTTCATCCTAACACTATTTATTTTCTAAAATAACTGTGAAGGTTATAATCCAGTCTTCATTTCAACAATTCCCTAAGTGGGTAATTTATTTCTTTCATTTTTACTGTGTTTTGGATGAAAGTTTACAGAGAAAATTCACTTTCCATACAGAAACTCACATACACTTTGTGTCATGACATTGACTGCAATTTCCCACAATGCAACAGCTCCCCTCCAACTTCTTCCCCAAAGTTACCTCTTCTCTATGTCCTTCCCTCCCATGCACTCCTGTACTCTGAGCTGTCTCTCTGTGCATACACAGCCCTTCTATTCTTCTATGATCGATCTCTCCAAGGAGTGTATCTACCTAACGTAAATGTTCAGCTCATATGTCTGTCTTTTGTTTGACTGGAAGCCACAGGAGTGGGTTCACTTCCAGATTTGAAGGGCAGCTAGGGGTCATAGTCTCAGGAGTTCCACCAAGCTCTATCAGAGTGAAACTAGACTTTTTTTTTCTTTTTTTTTTTTTTTTTTAATGACTGAGTTTTGTTCCACATTGTTCTCCCACTCTATCCAGGATCTCCTACATAGATCCCCCTCCAAGTGGTTGAAGTCGTAGCTGGGCACCATCTAGTTCTTTTGGTCTCATAATCATATAGGCTAATGATTGCATGGTGTACCACTCACTTGGACTAATTGTTTCCATGTATTTTGGTTACCTAGTACCACTATGACAAGAATATACCACAAATGGGATGGCTTGAAGAGACAGCAGTTTATTCCTTTACAGTTTGGAGGCTTTAAGTCCAAGTTCAAAGTGTCAGGCTCTAGGGACTGGGTGAAAACCCCTCAGCCTTGGCCTTCAACTCTGCCTCCTGCTGCCAGCCCACTGAAGCTGGAGGATTTTCTTCACTCAACTGCTGGCTGCTGAGGCTGACAAGCTCAAGGTTGACAAGTAAAAAAACATAGTCCCAATGTTACCAAACCACATGGCAGGCCATGAGTTCAAGTGCATTGAAAGTTCCAAGGTCTGCAGAGTATGGCAGGCTGCTGAACAATGACATGGCTACATGCAGGGCTCAAGTATGCCATAAGCTAGATACTATGCCCAAAGCTGTTTCTTATGTACTGGAAGCAGACCACATATCTTAAGCAACTACTCAGCTGCTCCGGAAGAGTCCATCATAGAGTTTATGACCAATCCCACCATGGGGAATAACTACATTCAGCTGCCCAGCCACTCACACAAGCCCAGCCAAGTTGACATACAAACTTAACCACCACACCATGTGTCTTTCATTTTCTTCATCCTTCTTTGCTCTGGATGAGGAGAGACCCATTGTTGCATGTAGATGGCCACTTAAGATCCCAGCTGCTACTTGCCAAAGTAGGATGTGGAACAATGTAATTGTGTAGTATGTTATGCCAATTGAGCTTGATGTCTCCTGCGACCATGGTCCTGAGTCCACAGGTCCAACTACTCATTTCCTTTGGCTATCTGGCTGTGGCCAAGAAGTGACTACAGCCTTATCCCTTGTCAGCTCTACTATATACCTGGGAATTCTTACAGAACATAAAAGTACACTTGCAGAAACATTGTCACGGGCACACTCCCCCCTGCATAGACAAACCTAATAGTTTGGCCTGTCCACCCATCTATCCACCCATAGATCAATGTTTGCCTTCATTGACAGCACAGTACTGTGTGTGCAGATGGGTTCATCTTTGTTGCATAAGTGGGTAATTTTTATCGAAAGGTGAATGTGTTCAGTGTTTAAATACATATATTTGTGTGAAAGTATAGTCTTCTAATAAAAAAAAAAAACTCATCCATTCACTTTTAAATCTCAAATATTAAATGTTATTTATATTTCCTTTGACAACAATTTAAAAGCAGTTCTAAGGTACCCTATATTTATATACCTCAAAATATTTTCATGTTTCTAATGCTAAGAAACTGAGTTTTAAAAATTAAAGACCAGTAGGCTTGGTTTTCTTTGCAGGGGTTAATATGTACCACAGTAAGTATCTCAAAAAATATCTGAATAAATATCACACTAAGGCATTTGTCTGGTTATAACTTCTAACCAGAAGGCTGGCAGTTCAAACCCACCAGCTACTCCTTGAAAGGAAGGTTGGGCAGTCTACTTCCGCAGTGATACCACCTCGGAAACCAAAGGAGGGGTCACTATGGGTCTGGGCCGACATGATGGTAAGGAGTATTATGAGCACTAAGGAAGGGAATTCATGAGTGATTGGTTAAAAAGAGAGACTCTTGATGTTGTAAATTATGTTCAGTTTTGAGGAAAGAATTTTCTATTTTATCATAGAGTGGTTATAATCTGATCAACATTTTCATTAAAGCCTTGGTAAAAAATAGTACCAGAGTTATGAAAATTAAGGTAGAATTTATATTATACAGGTCAGTTAAAAGAGAATCCATAGATTTCAGCAAATTAATTGTAAAATAATTCAGAGAAAATTGCACAATAGTTCAAATAAGATAAAATTGATAGAGATATACTTCACATATAAAGCCCATCCTTGCCATAGACTTAATTCCGACTCCACTGTGACAGAGTAGAACTGCCCCATAGTGTTTCTAAAGTAAATCTTAACAGAAGCAGACTGCCACATCTTTCTCCCATAGAGTGACTTGTGGGTTTGAACTGCTGAACTTTTGGTTAATTGCCAAGTATTTAACCACTGTGCCTTGAGAGCTCCTTCATGTAGAAAAACACACCAAAAAATGGAGAAGTGTGCAGTTTTTTAAAAATCTTTCCAATTTAAAGAATAGGAAAATTAAATCAATGCCTGTTAAAAATAAAGTAACTAATCACAGAAAAAAACTAAAAATCCCCAAACATTCAAGTGATCCTGAATTTTGCAGATGAAAGGAAATACAATAAATTTTCCTTGTGTCATTCCTGGTACAGGATGGTAGGGTTATCATACTGTTAGGAGGTATATTCTAATTGTAGAAATTTCACCATTTTCACTTCTACCCCTCCTTCTCTCTCTTTTTTTTAATTCTTATTTTGCTTTTCTTACAAAAATAAACTTTTTTCCAGTCAAATATCTTTTCTTTAAAAAATTCAATCTGTTTAAACCTTGAACTGCTTTCCCAATATTTTAATGATTTTTGCTTTTATTTTCCAATGCTGGGTAAACATTTGGGGTTGAATTTGAACTAAGTTTAGGAGTAAGGTTAGAGTTATTGCTAATATTAAAATTGAGCATCTAGAGTCTGACTTTATGGAACTGTATCCTACCTTTCCACTTTGGTTATGTGAATTTGGAATAAATTACTTGCTTCTCTCTAGCTCAGATTCTTATAATAGCGAGATAATAATATTAAAACCTACTTCAAAAATAAAAACAAATAAAATCTACTTCAATTTGTTATTGAGAATAAATAATATGAATTTTTAAAGCACTTAACACCATGCCTTGCATGTGTTAAACATTTAACCAAGATTAGCTCTTTATTATTGTTATTATTATAGTTAGTGATGCATATAAATGCTTACTATGATTCAAATGTTGCAATAAAAATAATTTAGGGTCCTATTTCTTATTTAAACATAATCTGAAGTTTTAATATTTCCTATGCTGTTGCAATCATATAGTTATCTTATCACTTATATTTAATTAAATTGTTCTACAATCAGTTAGTCAAAAGGTTATTATTAATTTAGAAATTAATATACTCTACCCAGTGTAATATTTCAAAACACAATTTCATGCAAAGATAAGCTTCTTTTCTCATTGAACTTGGTCTATTCCAGGCTGGAAGTCTTCAGAGAGTGTAGGAGTCATTGTCACATTTTCTATACTTTATGCCTCACATTTTAAGCCTTCACCAATTCTTAATAGACTTTCTGTGATCCCTTCAGGGTTAAATTGAAGATATAGTAGATGAGAGGGACACACATGGCATATTTAACTCGTAGCATAACTTGGCATTTTTCCTCTGGGTATGTGTGATACTTAAACCCAACTCTTCCTTCTTTGGGCACATTCTTGAGCTCTCCAGCAATATCCCAACAATTAGATCCTCTTTGGTAGCCTCCTTCAAAGAGTATATGTGTTTCCCTTGATTTGGGAAACAAGGTAAGAATGTCCACTATTAACCCTCCTATTGAATATTGCCCTCGACTTTCTAGTCAGGTATAAAAAGCCAAGTATATATTAAAAAAAAAAAAAAAATTAAATTGGAAGAGACATAATGAAACCTTTTATTTACAGACAGCATAATATGCATATAGAAATTTAAAATAATTCAAAAATGTTTTGTTTAACTTCATACTGCTCTAATAGAAAACACCACAAATGGGTGGCTTTAACAAACAGGAGTTTATTCTCTTACCACTTTGGAGACTAAAAGTCCAAGTTCAAAGTGCCGAGTTCTAGGGGCTAGTTGAAAACCCCTTGACCTTGGGCTTCAGATCTTCCTCTTCCTCCTGGCCCATGGGAGCTAGAGGTGTCTCTTCGTTTAGGCACTTGCTGGTTGCTGAGGATAATAGGTAGACAGATAGAATGGTGCAGTCCCAATATTACCAAACAACATTGCAGGCCACTAGTTCAAGTCCAGAGACAGATCCAAAATTGGCAGGAAACATGACAGGCTGTTAAATGAAGACTCAGCTACATGCAGGGTCCAAGAGTGTTATAAAGCCACAGAGACCTTTCTTAAAACTTCTCTATGTGTACTGGAAGCAGACCACATCCCCAAGGCAGCTACTCAGCTTCTCCAGTACATTCCACCATGGAGTTGATTACAAATCTCATCATGGAGAATAACTATATCCAGCTGCCCAGCCAGTCAAAATCAGCCCCTTGCCATGTTAACATAAAACCTTAAATCCCGCAGTCTATTAAAATTTATTAAACAAAGATACTGTATATATGATCAATACATAAAAATTGACTGTATTTATAAATACTGGCCACAAAAATTAGATCATTAAGTTTTTAAAATACAGTAACATCAAATACATAGAAATAGATCTAACAAAAGATGTACAAAACCCCTCAACACAAAACATATTTCATTGCTGACAGAATTTTTGAAAAATTAAATAAATGCAAGTATCCCAGTTACAGATTAGAAGACACAGTCTCTTAAAGAAGACATTTCTTCTCTATTTATTCTAGAGATTCAATGTAATCCAATTAAATTTCAGCAGATACTTTGTGGAAATTAAGAATTACCTCTTACTTACACTATAGACAAAAATTATTTTCCAAGGAATTATAGAACTAAACGAAAAAAGTAAAATAATAAAATTTTTCAGTGATTACTAAAAATCTCTCTTTGTCTTATTATACTATAGTTTCAGTATGACATAAATGCTTGTGAATTTATTTTACATGTATTAGACAATTTTCGTTGTACTTCTTAAACCTGAATATTTGTCTTTATTAGTTTATTGATTCTGAAAAAATGCTTTAGTAATTATTTTTCTGTATTTTTCCTGTAGCCCATTCTCTCAAAGCATGGAGAAATGGATCAATAGATCCATCTGAAGATGCTATTAAATAAATATCGAACCCCTATTTTCTATATTTTGTGACTCAATATCTTTTTCATTTCATATTATCTGTTCACTAATTGGAATAAAATATTTCTATTTCTTATTTTCATAAATTATGACACATCTTTTAAAAACATTTTTTGAGGCTATCAGATTGTTGTATTGTTTAAATATGCCATCTACATGAGTGGATTGCACGTGAAAAGGCAATGTAAATGGCATAATGAGATTTTTTTCCAGAGTTACGTCCTGATAGTCACTGATTGAAGCCCCGAGAGTGTGACAGAACCTTAGTGGATCTCTAAGTGGCCAGACGATATTGTGAGCCGGTGTTAGCTCTCATGAATATGGAATACCATACAATACCCCAAACTCCGGAGTAAACAGGCAAAAACAAATGAGGGAGTATTTTCAAATTGACTGTAGTTTTTCATCATCTTGATATTAAAGAGATGCTGGGAAAGGAAATCCAGTGGATTCTTTAAAATTGGGGAAATGTACATCCTTTTCCACACCTGGCTCTGCAGGATGAGATTTGAATTTGCTATATTACAAGAGTAATTTATATATAAATTTAAGTTCCAATATTTTTATTGCTCAGTGATAATCTATTCATATAACATTCTTTATAATGAGTTTTTAATTTAATTTTAATTTCTTGATGGGTTATGTTATGTTTTCTGTTACATTTTGAACTTATTTCCTAACCAGGAACTAATACACGTGCCTCAACAGAACAGATAGGTTTTTCCTCCTTTGGAAACTTTTCTTAGGCTGCCTTCATGGCTTTGTTTTTCAAGCTACAGATCATTGAATTGAATGTTGGGAGCACAGCAGTATTAAAAAGAGGGAGCAAAAAATCTAATGAAGAGTCTGAATATGGCTTTAGAAAATTGAAGCCCCTAGTACAGGTAATTAATACAACAACACAGGTAGGGAAGGCAAATAGAAAAGGCCTTATATCTCTACTCAGCAGATCCTCTATACATTGGAGAATATATGTGTGTAATAGAGGCCAGTTCAGATGAAGAAATGAAATGTCCCCAATGACAGGAAGATAGTGACTCTGAGCTCTCTGAACAGTCTTTAGAATAAGAGAGTTTCAGGAATTGGGGCACATGGCAGAAGAACTGGTGAATGACGGTGGAACCACAGAAATAGGTGGAGAATACAGTAGCTGTATTCATGATTCCAGGAATGATTCCACTAATCCAGATAGCTAAGATGCCATGAACACAGGTGCTGGTACCCATGATGATTTCATAGCACAGAAGTAGGCAGAGATAAACAATTGTGAACATCCATTAATAGAATGTGGAGTGTAAGGAGTATGGATCTAGGAAAATTGAAAGTTGTAAAAATGAAATGTAATGCATAAAGATCAATATCCTAGGCATTAATGACCTGAAATAGACTAGTATTGGCCATTTTTAATCAGACAATCATATGGAGTATTATGCCAGCAATGAACAAGCAATGAACAAACTGAAGAGGAAAGTCATTATATTCATAATCAAAAAGAAAATTTCAAGATCTATCCTGAAGTACAATGATGTCAGTGATAGGATAATATTGATATACCTACAAGTAAGGCAGTGACTCCAAGCTCACTGACATAGTCATTGAGCAAGAGTTTCAGGAGCCAAGGAATAATACAATTATTCAAATTTATTCACCAACCACTAAAGCAAAAAAGAAGAAGAATTGAAGATTTTTCACCAACTTCTACAGTCTGAAATTTACCAAACATGAAACCAAAATCTACTGAGAATTACTGGTGAATGGAATGTGAAAATTGGAAATAAAGAAGAATTGTCAGTTGGAAAATACGGTCTTGGTGATAGAAATGACATCAGAGATCACATGATAGAATTTTGCATGACCAATGCCTTATTCATTGTAAATACCTTTTAAACAACATGAACAGAGACTATAAACATGGATCTCACAAGATGGAATGCACAGGAATAAAATTGACTACATCTGTGGAAAGAGATGATGGAGAAGCTCAGTATCATTAGTCACGAAAGGGACAAGGGCAGACCATGGAAAAAACCATCAATGTCTCATATGCAAGCCTAAGTTGAAGGTAAAGAAAATTAAAGTAAGTCCCTGAGAGTCAAAATATGACCTTTAGCATAACACACCTGAATTTAGAAACTATCTGAAGAATGGTTCTGATACATTGAACACTAGTCACTGAAGACCAGACAAGTTGTGGGACGACATCAAAACTGTCACACATGAAGAAAGCAAAGGTCATTAAAAAGAGAGGAAAGGAAAAGAAGAACAACATGGATGTCAGAAGAAACTCTGAGCCTTGCTCTTAAAAGAAGAGTAGCTAAAGAGAATGGGACAAATGATGAAGTAAAAGATCTGAAAAAGACATTTTTCAAAAACAGCTCAATTTAAGCTCAAGAGGACAAAACTAAGTATTATAATTGTTGTTGTTGTTGTTGTTGTGTGCCATTGAGTCAGACCCGACCCATAGCGACCCCTCCTTGGGTTTCCAGGGCAGTATCACTACGGAAGTAGATTGCCCCATCTTCCTTCCGGGGAGTGGCTGGTGGGTTTGAACCGCCAGCCTTCTGGTTAGCAGTCAAGTGCCTTAGCCACTATGCTAGTATTATAATGGAAAGTGCAAAGGCCTGAAGATGGAAAATCAAAGGGGAACAACATACTCAGCTGAAAGAACTGAAAAAAAAAACTATGCCTCGAGTTGCAATTTTGAAGGATTCTAATGGCAAAATATTAAATGGTGCAGGAAACACCAAAAGAAGTTGGAAAACACACACGGAATCATTATACCACAAAAAAATTGGTTGACATTCAGCCATTTCAGGAAGGAATATATGATCATGAATTGATGGCATTGAAGGAAGAAGTCCTAGCTGCACTGAAGAAATTAGTGATAAACAAGGCTCCAGGGATTGATGGAATACCTGTTGAGATATAAAAATTTGAAAGACATTTACCTGGCCAACCAACTGGAGAAGATCAATATTTGTGCCCATTCTGAAGAAAGATGATCCTACGGAACGCAGATACTATCGAACCATAAAAATTTTGCTAAAGATAATTCAGAAATGGTTGCTGCAGTACATTGACTTGGAATTTCCAGAAATTGAAGTAGGATTTAGAGGAGATAATGGAAGGAGGGATATCATTGCTGATGCCAGATGGATCTTTGCTGAAAGAAAAGAATACCACAAAGATGTTTACATGTGTTTTATTGACTATCCAAAGGCATTAAACTGGGTGGATCATAACAAATTATGGATAACACTGTGAAGAACAGGAATTCCAGAACCCTTAATTGTCCTTATGAAAAACCTGTACATAGATCAAAACCCAGTTGTTTGAACACAGCAAGGAGATACTGTGTGGTTTAAATCAGGAAAGGTTTGCATCAAGGTTGTATCTTCACCACACTTGTTCAGTCTGTAAGCTGAGCAAATAATATGAGAAGCTGGACTACATGAAGAAGAATATGACATCAGGATTGGAGGAATAACCAATAACAATCTGTGATATGCAGATGAGATAACTCGGCTTCCTGAAAAGTGATGTTGACTTGAAGCACTTACTGATGAAGATCAAAGACTACAGACTTCAGTATTGATTGCATCTTAACATAAAGAAAAATAAAAATCCTCACAACTGAACAATTATGCAACATCATGATAAATAGAAAAATTTGAAGTTATAATAGATATCATCTTACCTGGATTCATGGTCAACACCCATGAAAGCAGCAGTCAAGAAATCAAACGTTGTATTGCACTGGGAAAATCTGCTGCAAAATACCTCTTTAAAGCATTAAGAAGCAAAGATGTCACATTGAAGACTAAGGTGTGTCTAACCAAGCCATGGTATTTTCAATCACCTCATGTGCTTGTGAAAGCTGGACAATGAATAAGTAAGATCAAAGAAAAATTGATACATTTGAATAGTGGTGTTGATGAAAATGCTGAAAATACCAGGTACTGCCAGAAGAAAAAACAAATCTGTCCTGGAAAAAGTGCAGCTGGAATGGTCCTTGCAAGGAAGAATGACCAGACTTCATTTCACCTACTTTGGTCATGTTATCAGAAGATACCAGTCCCTGGAGAAATGTATCATACTGGATAAAGTAGAGGGCCAGTGAAAAAGGGAGCTATTCAATGAGAAGGATTAACACAGTGGGTGAAACAATGGGTTCAAACATAGCAATGATTAAGAATGGCGCAGACTGAGCCATTTGTTCTATTGTACATAAGGTCACTATGAGTCAGAACTGACTCAATGGCAGCTACTAACAATCAATCCTTGGAAAAGTAAATAAAATTATAAGCACAAATTATATCGAGAATATCTATGCAGTAATTATAGTATACAAATAATCATTATCCTTACTATAAAATATTATATAAATTGACCTCAAAATTACTAAGTTTTTAATAAAAACAACAAACATTTACCAGTATATTTTTTAAAAATAACATTAATAATGGACACATAAGAAAATATTTTTTCCTGATTTTTAACTAAACAAAATTTAAAGCAACAAGGAGATACAATTTTTGTGCCCGTGAAATTAGCAAAATTTCTAAATAAAATAGGCAGTGCCCTTCTGTGTGAACTAAGACAAGATCTAAAACCTGCAGCTAGAATGGTCAAATTGGTGCTTATTTTCTGAAGAGAACAAATCATTCAACAGGCCTTAAAACAATCTACAACGTAAAGCAAATAATTTCATGTCTGGACAATATTTTAATTAAATTATCTGATTTGATATGTATGTGTTTGTGAGCATTAATGCATTAAGGATGACATCTTATGCTCTAGAAATTATAATGGCATATTTACTCAGTTAGACATGTTCTGTAACTTACTGGGTTCTCTACCAAAGAAGCTCTGGTAGTGTAGTACCTAAGGCATTTGACTGCTAACCAGAAGGCTGGTAGTTCAAACCCACCAGCCACGCCTTGGAAAAAAGACTTGGCAACCTACTTCCATAGAGATACCGCCTTGGAAACCCAAGGCGGGGTCGCTATGAGTGGGAATTGATACGATGGCAGTGAGTTTGGTTTGGGAGAAAACCATACTCACTGCCGTAGAGTCTATCAGTGACCCCCTTTGTGTTTTCAAATCAGCAAATCTTTACAGAAGTAGATTGCCCCATCTTACTTCTGTGGAATGGCTGGTGGATTTGAACCACCCCATCTTCTTGGTAGCAGTCAAATGCTGTAGGCACTGTGCCACCAGAGCTCCTTTTATTAAGTCTCTTACATTTCTATGTGTATTGGAGAGTGTTGCTTACTTTTCTGTCCTGTAACTCATTAAAATGGATTTCATTCCCTTTATACATAAATATCCTTTGGTTTACCCAAAGGTGTCTGTGTTTCTTCTTTCCATTAATTCATATCTACTATTGATATTAATTTGGGAGCTCTGGTGGTATAGTGCCTGAGGCATTTGACTGCTAATCAGAAGGCTGGTGGTTCAAACTCACCAACCACTCCTTGGAAGGCTGGACCATCTACTTCTGTAGAGATACTGCCTTGGAAACTGTGTTATAGGAAATTACCTGGTATGGCTTTTTTAGCCATGTCTTTGTAAACTCCATGGTGGAATTTGCTGTGAGAAACTAAGTAGTTTCTGATCATCAAAGCCATTGACTTAGGTTGTTTCTATTGGAGCAACACAGGTGGAATATATCTTGAGTCATGCCTTGCTGGCCGGTATAACTCAAATCACCACCCTTAGCTTCCTTCAGGGTATACCTACAAATCTCCTGGAAAGGTTCGCACTCCTCTTGCTCCAGTTTTGTGTTTTGGCTCATCCTCATCTCATACCTGGATTTGGGACAGCAGCTGTCATCTGATCTGCTGATCAAGGTTCATCAAACCCCAAGAACTGGGAGTATCCTCCAGACCCACTTACAGACCTGGGACTCGCCAGCCTGCCAGCCTCCACCACTACTACATGAGATGATCCCTTGGGTGTCTGTGAGTTCTGTGAGGCATTACAGTGAAAAACAGAACCCTAAGATGGGGAAATTACTGGGAGGAGGAAGAGGAGGAGGAGGAGTTAATGTCTAAAATGATGGAGTGGCATGGTAATTTGGAAATTTGGGACATCTTTAACCTCCGCCTCATGGGGACTGGCCTTGTGCTGATCTTTCTGAGAGAAATTGCTCAAGCAGAAACCTGAGAAGGGGTCACTATGAGTCAGAAACAACTTGAGGGCAGTGAGGTTTTTTGTTTTTGTTTTTTTTCAATTGATATTAATTAACACAGTTGCCATATGGTGAAATTATATGTAATTTTCAGTTTCTTCTTATGTCTTTCTATAATTTTTCTCAAATATATATGCATTATATGTTGCTATTGTCTGTGCCACTGAATCAATTTAAACTCACAGTGATCCTATAGGACACAACAGTACTGTCCCATAGGGTTTCCTAAACTATAATCTTTACAGGAGCAGAGCACTTGGTCTTTTCTATTACAAAATGGCTGGTGGGTCGCAGTGCAAACCTTTAGGTAAACAGGCAAGCTGTAACCATTGCACCACAAGGACATCTTATGCATATATATATACATGGATATATAATTTATATATTAATCTATATATATACATGCTACATAACTTATTACATTATCAGATATAAAGGTCTATTTAATCCTTATTTAATTCACTGGTTGCCACATTTATCTTTGATATCATAGACAGATGCAGAAAAAGAAATGAAGGGACTGAGAATATGTCATTGATTGGTACTTAGATACCATATCAAAATATTTCTCTCTTTCTTTACAAGATTTCATTAGGTTCTCAAGCTTAAGAACATAATACCTAATCTTACTTCCATAACTAAGAAGATAAAAAAGTCACTTTTCTTCTTGAATGAAATTCCAGAGCTAGTTTAGCCTTCTACTTTGAGCATTAATTCAGAATTTTAAATTGATTTTGCTTCTTTAATCCTGCTATTTTTTTCTCTCTGCCTTGTAACTAAAGGGGCATTTAAATTTTATGTCTCTATCATAGTTAGTGTTGAATACTGATTTTTAAAAACACAAGAAAGGATATTATATGAGGAATTTAATTAGTTTTTACCATTTACTCTTAGTTACAAATCTTTTTCTCTGTATTTTCCAAAATATGGATTATAAATTGAACCAACTCAGGATTTTCTTGAATTTCATTTCTATCAGAACTTCTTTCTAAGAAATATAAGAGAAAAGAAAACTAATATGGCTCATGGTAATAGGAAACAGGTCCCATTATAATGTTATATTTCTGTGTGATTTTTTTTTTTTTTTTTTTGTGAACATTACTTGTGAAGATGAGAAGTATGGTTAATTTGGTCCATTTCATAGTATTTTTTTAAACCATGTCCTGTGATCATTGATACAGGAGAGACATCTAAGCCATTTAAGGTAAATGAATAATAAGAAAACAATGAAAATCAAGTGGTGTTATCCCATAGTCCTTTCACTCTGAATATCCTCAATGATTGTTGCACAAAGAAAGCCTTTGGGAAGATGGAAATTACATTCCACAAAACGTTTCTGGAATGAAAAGTGTTTATAGATTTCTTTCCCTGATTTCTAACTTCCATCTGAGTAATCCATAGCTCATACATTTTTATTTCAGCTTTTATGAGCTAAATAACAGTGACTGGTTTTATCCCATCGATTCAAATTCAGTAACTCATTGGCTTTCCATTATTCAGTGTCATTTTCCTCTTCAGAGCTTAAGGAAACACCAGAGCACATCCAGGAACTTCTTATCTAAACTTAAGGAGAAGCTCTTAATGTGAGGAACTACCACTGAGCAGAAAATACAGATCTCTGTAATTAAGCCACTTCAATTTTTTTTTTAAGTATATGTATTTGCTATCTATTACTTCTGCACTCAAAGTGAAATTATATTAGAATTTAGTGATATAAGATTGGGGTTTATTTCTCTATCTCATTGGTAATAATCTATTGTTACTTACCTTCTTTTCAAATATTTAAAAAATCTCTATTGGATTGTTATCTCCCTGAGGCAATAATTTGTATCTAATAAACATATGTGTCACCAACACCATCTGGCACAGTCAATATTCTTGATTCCTTCTGTGGAATGAATTAATCTCTAACATATTATTTCCTCTGAAGACAGATGTAAAGGGAAAAAAATTATCTCCTAAGTACTTAAATAATATTACAAATTTTATTCAAAAAATCTCAGCAATAATTTGGAAATGCTTGTCCAGATGGGAAAATCTTTCTTGCTCCTTAAGCATTACTTCTCTCTTCTCTCTCTAATACTTCATAACAAAGACCCTCAAAACTTAATAACTTAAAACAGCAGTTAAATCTGGTGTGTGTGACTTGATTGGGCTCACCTGGGAAATCCTTGCATGGTGTCTTTTATGCAGTTAAAGTTGATGTCAGTCATGGCTACAATCATCTGAAGATTCCACAGAGCTAGACACCCAAAATGGGTCAATCAATGTAAGTTGTTGGCTGAAAACTTAGCTGTTCCTGTGCATGATTTCTCTTTGTGGGTTGAGTTTTCAAAACATGGCAGTTAGTTTTCAAGAGGGAGATTTTCTAAGCTGCAAGGATTCATATGATCTACCCTCAGAAATTTGAGGACACCATGTCCACTGCATGCTCTTAATA
>NW_006922288.1:236044-240369 GCF_000298275.1 Orycteropus afer afer
TTGAATTTGCATATGAGCAGTTGATGGTCTGTTCCACAATCAGCTCCTGGCCTGGTTTTGGCTGAAGATATTGAACTTTTCCACTGCCTCTTGCCACAGATGTAGTCAATCTGATTCCTGTGGTTCTACAATCAACACCAATGGAAGCAGCAGTCAAGACGTCAGATGATATATTGTATTGGGCAAATCTGCAAAAGACCTCTTTCAAGTGGTGAAGAGCAAGGATGTCTGCTTGAAAACTAAGGTTCATTTAACCCAAGGCATAGTATTTTCAATCACCTCTTGTGCATGTAAGAGTGGGACAATGAATAAGGGACACCAAAGAAGAGTTGATTGTTTTGAGTTTTGGTGTTGGAGAAGAATGCTCAGAGTACCATGGTCTGCTAAAAGGACTAACAAATCTGTTCTGGAAGAAGTGTAGCTGGAATGCTCCTTGGAAGTGAGAATGGACATACTTCATTTCACCCACTTTGGTCATGTTGTCAGAAGGAACTAGTCCCTGGAGAAGAATATCATGCTTTGTAAAGTGGAGGCTCAATGAAGAAGGTGAAGGCCCCTCAATGAGATGAATTGACACAGTGGCTGCAATGATGGGCTCAAGTACAGCAAGGATCATGAGGCTGGCACAAGACTGGATAGTGTTTTGTTCTGCTGTTCATAGGGTCACTATGAGTAGGAGATGAACTGATGTCACCTAACAACAACAACAACAATGGTTTGATAGGCTAAACTGGTTAAGCTTTATTGCCACAACTTTTAAAAATACATATTCAGTTATAAGATATAGGGTTGCATAGAAAAAAACAGCCTGAAAACAAAATTAAAGAAGGATTTATAAAAATGTTTTTCACCTTTATAAAACACCAAATTCTATTTATAAAATTTTAAGAAAATTGATAAAACATGGAAATGTGTAAAATTAAAATGGATACCATGACAACTAAATAGAGAGATATTATAATCCCATTTCATTCCTGGAGCTGTTGTGATTTTTCAAAAATTATAAAAAGTACAATTTCTCTGCTATAAAAATGACAAAAATTAAAAATCACTATAATGTCCAATGCTGTGTATATCTTATGTATTTTTGTATTGTAGGCAACTAGTGTGATTTCAGTCTCCTATTGGATGATGTATAAATATTTCTTCCATAATTTAATAAAACCATATGAGATATTTAAGAGAACTGACAAGGTCATAAGCTAATGTCCACATGAAATGGTTTATTATTGTTGGAAAGCAATATGGCTGTATATGTTTAAGAGATTTAAACTTTTTATACATTTTGATTCATCAACACTGTTCTTTTGAATTATGAAAAGCAAAACTTCCATTTCAGCATTATAGATATGACCAAAAAATTGGAAATAACCTGTATGTATAAAATAGGTGAATGGGTAAATATAGAGTAAAATCTATGAGAGCTGGAACTCAATGGAACTATCTTATTTTTCTGAATCTCTCAAGTTTCCTGCCCTTGGCAGAGAACGATCTTAACACTAATCTATTGCTCTTTTTTAGTGAAAAATATGAAGTTTTCCTTCTCTGACATATTTTTGCCTTACACAGTTTTCATCTTTTGTAGGTTTTATTGCATTATGATATGGATTTCATTGAATGCAGTGTCGCCATAAACATTATAAATGTAATGCTATATAGCTGTACATGGTTGCAGTTGAGTCAATTCTCAACATATAAAGACATGAGCTGACAGAGTACAACAGACTGGGAAGAAGGATGGGACTGTCCACTTCGGAAAAAAATTGGCCACTATGAATAGCAGTGAAACACTGTCTGATATATTACTGGAAAACTTTATGAATAGCCATGAATCATTGTCTGATATTGTTTCAGAAGATGAGCCTGTCAGATTAGAAGGCACTCCAAGTATGGCTGGGAAAGAGCTGCCTCCTCAAAGTTGACCTTAATGATGTGGATAGAATAAAGCTTTCCAGAATTTCATTTGCTGATAGGGTATGACTCAAAATGGGAAGAAACAACTGCAAAACGTCCACTAATAGTCAGAACATGGAATGCACTAAGTATAAATCTAGGAAAATTAGGAGTTGTCAAAAATGAAATGGAATATTTAAAGATCAATATCCTAGTGATTAATGACATGCAATGAACAGGTATTGGCCATTTTGAAATAGGCAGTCATATGGTCTACTATTCTGTGAATAACAAATTGAAGAGGAATGACATTGCATTCATTGTCACAAAGAACATTTCAAGATCTATCCTGAAGTACAATGCTGGCAGGGGTAGGATAATATCCAGATGTCTACAAGGAAGACTAGTTGACACTATTAATATTCAAATTTATGCACCACCCACTAGAGTCCAAGATGAAGAAACTAAATATTTTTACCAACTTCTGTAGTCTGAAGTTGATCAAACATGCAATCAAGATATATTGATTATTACTGGTGATTGGATAGCAAAAGGAAGAATCATTAGTAGCTTGGAAATATGGCATGGCTTTGGGATAAAAATGACATGGGAGATCGTGTAATAGAATATTGCAAGACCGATGACTTAGTCATTGCAAATACCTTTTTTCAACAACATTAGTGGTAGCTATACATGTGGATCTCACCAAATGTAATACACAGGAATCAAATCGACTACATCTGTGGAAAGAGATGATGGAGAAGCTCAATATCATCAGTCAAAACAAGGTCAGGAGCTGAATGTGGAGCAGAGCATTCATTGCTCATATGCAGTTCAAGTTGAAGCTGAAGAACACTAAAACAAGTCTGGAAGAACCAAAATATGACCTTGAATATATTCTAACTGAATTTAAAGACCATGTGAGGAATATATTTGAAGCATTGAACACCAATGACCAAAGACCAGGCAAATTGGGGATGACATCAAGAATATCATACATGAGGAAAACAAAAGGTCATTAAAAAGACAGGAAAGGAAGAAAAGACCAAAATGAATGTAAAAAAAAAAAAAAAAAGACTCTGAAAGTTGCTCTTGAACATAGAGTAGCTAAAACAAATTGAAGAATGATGAAATAAAAGAGCTGAACACAAGATTTCAAAGGCAGCTCAAGAAGACAATGTAAAGTATTATAATTAAATGTTCAAAGGCCTGAATTTAGAAAACCATAAGGGAAGAACATGCTTGGCATTTCTCAAGGTGAAGGAGCTGAAGAAAAAAAATTCAAACCTCAAGTTGCAATATTGAAGGATTTTGTGGGTAAAATACTGAATGATGAAAAAAATCAAAAGAAGATGGAGAGAATGTACAGTCACTGCACCAAATAGAATTGGTTGATGTTCATCTATTTCAGATAGCAAATAATCAAGAACCAATGGTATTGAAGGAAGAAGTTCAAGGTGTACTGAAGGAATTGGCAAAAAATAAGATTCCAGGAATTGACAAAATACCCATTGAGATGTGTCAAACAAACATTTGCAGCACTGGAGGCACTCACTTGGCTATGCCAGGAGATTTGGAAGACAACTGCCTGACCAACCTACTGGAACAGGTTGATATTTTTGCACATTACAAAGAAAGGTGATCCAACAGAATGTGGAAGTTATTGAACAATATCATTAATACCACATGCAACCAAAATTTTGCTGAAGATAGTTCAAAAACACTTGCAGCAGTATAGACAGAGAACTTCCAGAATTTCAAGCTGGATTCAGAAGAGTATGTGGAACAAAAGGTATAGTTGCTGATGTAAGATGGATTTTGGCTGAAAACAAAGAATAACAGAAAAATATTTTTGACTATGCAAAGGCATTCAACTATGTGGATCATAACAAATTATGGAAACCATTGAGAAGAATGGGAATTCCAGAATACTTAATTGTGCTCATGAAGAACCTATACATAGACAAGGAGGCAGTTGTCATTCAAACAGAACAAGGGGATATTGCATGATTTAAAATCAAGAAGGGAGTGTGTCAGGGTTGTATCCTTTTACCACATTTGTATTCACTCTGTACTCTGAGCAAATAATCCAAGAAGCTGGACCATACAAAGAAAAGAGTGGAATCAGAATTGGAGGAAGACTCATTAACAACCTGCTATATGCAGATGACACAACTTTGCTTGCTGAAAGTGAGCATGACTTGAATCACTTACTGATGAAGATTGAAGACTACAGTCTGAAGTATGGATTATAACTCAATATAAAGAAAACAAAACTCCTCACAACTGGACCAGTAAGCAACATCACAATAAATGGAGAAAAGATTGATGTTGTGAAAGATTTAATTTTACTTGGGTCCACAATCAACATCCATGGAAATAGTGGTCAATATATAGACATCATATTGCATTGGGCAAATCTGCCAGGAAAA
>NW_006922288.1:241554-242028 GCF_000298275.1 Orycteropus afer afer
TTATTTAACATGTTCCTTGTACATAATATTGTCCAACCATCAACAGTAGAATAAAAATATTTTTTTCCTGATGAATTCTCCACCCAACAGTAACTTTCTGAAAGCTCCCTTCATGGTCTCATTCCTCAGGCTGTAGATAATAGGATTGAGTGTTGGAGGCATTACTGTATAAAAGATAGAAATCATGAGGTCAAAAAAAGTTGGAGAATCTGAATTTGGTTTTAGAAATTCAAAGACACCGGTGGAGAAAAAAAATGAGACAACAAAGAGGTGGGGCAGGCAGGTAGAGAAAGCCTTGGATCGGCCTTCAGTAGAAGGTATTCTTAGAACTGTGGAGAAGATGTGGATGTAGGAGAGGACAATGGAAGTGAAGCAGATGAATGTCATCACAGACATGAAAGCATCCACTCCAACCACTCCAAGGTAGTCACTGGAGCAGGACAGCTTTCGTAACTGGGGAACGTCACAGAAGAA
>NW_006922288.1:243138-248266 GCF_000298275.1 Orycteropus afer afer
TAAAGATTAACTGTCTCAGAAACCCTATGGGGGTCACTATGAGTTGATGGCAATGAATTTGGTTTGTTTTTGATCAGCTGTGCCCTAGATGTTTAGGATACAAGCATGTAGCTTACAGTAAACCAGCAGTGATAGTTCAGTCAAATATGTTAAAGTCACTGATCCTGTAACATAAAAAGTCACATTTATATCACAAAAAACCCACCAACTTCCATTTCCAGTAATGAAACTCAACGCTTTGTATTAGGTCAACGGCACAAAAACAGTGATCAGCTATTGATTACAGATTTCTGAAAACTTGATGTGTTGCATTTCTGTATATTGCTCTACCATTTTTTAGCAGATGGAATGGCTGTTGGAGGAAATACAGTATTAGGAATTGAAAAATGGATTACAGGTTTGACAGGATAATCTCTGAAAATCACTTCCTGCCAGCAGATTGTTAATTTCAAGAGAAATTATACATGCTGATAAGACAGAAAACAGCAAATGCTGGCGAGGATGTGGAGAGATTAGGACAGTCATACACTTCTGGTGGGACTGTCAAATGATACAACCACTGTGGAAAGTGGATGGTGATTCCTTAGAAAGCTGGAATTAGAAATAACCATTTGACCCAGACATTCCATTACTAGATATATATCCTAAAGAAGTGAGATCCAGAACAAGAACAGACATATGCACACCCATGTTCATCACAGCACTATTTGTAATAGCCAAACGATGGAAACAACCTAGGTGTCCCTCAACTGAACAAAGGATAACCAAACTATGGTACATACACACAATGGAATACTATGCAGCCCTAAAGAATAATGTAGAATCTGCAAAATACTCCATAACATGGATGAGCTTGGAGGACATAATGCTGAATGAAATAAGTCAATTACAGAAGGGCAAATATTGTGTTAGTCTGTTATTGTAAATTTCAAGGAAAGCTTTACATATGGAAGGAAATTTTCTTTGTTGGTTACCAAGGGAGAGAGGGCAGGAGAGGGAACATTGCTAGACAGGTAGAGACAAGTATTGATTTGGATGAAGGGAAGAGCAATGTACCAAATGTGAGTGATCAACACGGTGGCACTGAGGAAGCAGAAGACATAGAGAGGTACATGGGAGGTACAGACAACAAAGTTGAATCATTTGCACATACAGTATTGCATTGTCAGTGAAGGCACACATGAATATATGTGTCCATAGATGGGTGGGCAGGCTGAACTATTATGTATGTCTGTGCAGGGGGGAGTGTGCCCAAGACCACGTATAGGGTTGGCAGACAATGTTTCTACAAGTGTATTGATATGTTCTGTAAGAATTACCAGGTATATAGTAAAGCTGACAAGTGACAAGGTTGTAGTCACTTCTTGGCCACAGCCAGCTACCCAAAGGGACTGGGCAGTTGGACCTATGGGCTTGGGACCACAGTCAAAGGGGACATCAAGCTCATGGCAGTGCACAGAGGAAGATAGAAAGGAAACTCAGACAGAATACAGAATCTCATCCTTTTTCTAGGTGACCCACCACAGATTTCATCCAGGTGAACACCATCTTGAGTGAGAATCACACATTCACTGGGTCTCTGAGGTCAGTTTAAACAACAGACTTACAAAGATTCAGCCTGCGATTTTTCATGGGATCTTTCATTTTATGATGAACAGCAGCATAACATATTCAAAACAGCGCAACACAGGACTCGCTTTAGCAGCACATATCCTAAAATTGGAACAATACAGAGAAGATTAGCATGGCCCCTGCACAGGGATGTCATGCAAATTCGTGAAGTGTTCCATATTTTTCAAGTAAGAAAAAAAGTTCTAAAAAATACCCAAATTATGTAAAGATATACATAAATAAATAAATAAATATTAAAAAAATATATATGTATACGTAAAATACGACACAAAACAAGGCAACACACACATATAGAAGTGTAGTGCCTAAGGCACTTGACTGCTAACCAGAAGGCTGGCAGTTCAAACCCACCATCCACTCCTCGGAAGGAAGGCTGGGCAATCTGCTTCCATAGTGATACCGTCTCAGAAACCCAAGGAGGGGTCGCTATGAGTCGGGTCTGACTTGATGGCACATAATAACAACAACAACACATAATTTCAAGCTGTTTTAGTTAGGAAGGTTGGGCAATCCTACTTCCGTAGTGATACTGCCTCGGAAACCCAAGGAGGGGTCGCTATGAGTCGGGGCCGACTCGACGGCAAACAACAACAACAACAACATTGATCTAAAATTACCAGAGATCTCTTGGATCAAGTCCTAGAAACTTTGTTCCAAAAGTGGCCACTGACTTTCTGAAGAATTTCTTGGTAATCGTACACCAACATCCACTGTATAAAACAACAAATGATCTCCTAATGCTTACATATGTAAGCCACTAGAGTACCTGAGAGAGGTCCAGCCTGATATTGAGATGTAGCACTCTTCATCTTACCAAGCAATAACATATGTTTCAAAGTTTCTGTAAAACAGGCCGTGAGTTGCCCATTTACCCATGCAACATGTCTTACAAGATTTGGTGATTACCCCCAATACAGTGCAAGAACAAAAAACATCAAATGGCAACATTTCACAGCAGTGAAACACTGCAGTTTGTTAAGCAAACTTCACCAATGTGCTCGAAACCTAGGTTATCAAAACCAGAGTCCTGGACCAAACATCTACAAGGAAGCAGACCACAGTGTTTGCAAACAGAAAAAATGGAAATATTCAGTTAGAATCTCATACTGCTGCCACCAGTAGAGACAAGTAACCTCTTGGAACAGACAGAACCAGAACCCCACACCACTGCCACCAGAGGGCGCAAAACGAGATCTTTGCAAGAGAAAAATAGAGAGAGAGAGAAGTCAAAGAAAAACTTATTAGGCTAAAGTGCAGCGTGTATAATTTCTTCTTTTGTTTAGAATGAAATTTTTTATTCATGCCACAGCAGAGGCAAATAATTTGAGCAGTGTCTTACAAATACTGTGTCTTTTGAAAAACTTGATGTTCTTTTGTGTGTGTGTGTGTGTGTGTGTGTGTGATTTGGGTGAAAGTTTACAGAGCAAATTCACCCTCCATACAGCAGCTCACATACACTTTGTCTCATGACATTGACTACAATTTACCACAATGCAACAGCTCTCCTCCTACTTCCTCCCCATAGTAACCTCCTCCCTGTGTTCTTCTTATCCTCCATGCACTCCTGTCCCCTGAGCTGTCTCCCTGTGCATACACAGCCCTTCTTTTCTCCCATGATTGATCTCTTCAAGGAGTCTATCTACCTAATGTAAATGTTTACCTCATATGCCGGTCATTTGTTTGGCTGGAAGCCACAGGAGTGGGATCAATTCCAGACCTGAAGGACAGCTAGAGGCCACAGTCTCAGTGGTTCCATCAGGCTCTATCAGACCAGCAAACCTGTTTTGAGTTTTGTTCCACATTGTTTTCCCACTCTATACAGGTTCTCTTACATAGATCCCCCTCTGAGCAGTTGACAGTGGCAGCCAGGCACATTTAGTTCTTTTGATCTCATAGTTGTATAGGCTGAGGATTGCATGGTGTACCAGTCGCTTGGACTAATTGTTTCCATGAATCTTTGGTTTTCTTACTCCTTCTTTGCTCTGGATGAGGAGAGCATCTAGATGGCTACCTGCAAGATTTTAAGATCCCAGTAGCTGCTCAACAAAGTAGAAGGTGG
The DNA here is from genome assembly GCF_000298275.1 of Orycteropus afer afer. Classification (NCBI taxonomy): domain Eukaryota; kingdom Metazoa; phylum Chordata; class Mammalia; order Tubulidentata; family Orycteropodidae; genus Orycteropus; species Orycteropus afer. Next base: position 246,830 of record NW_006922288.1, read on the forward strand.
AACAATGTTTTGTGCAGTATGTTATGCCAGTTGAGCTTGATGTCCCCTGTAACTATGGTCCTGAGCCCACAGGTTCAACTACTTTCTCCCTCTGGGTAGCTGGCTGTGGTTAAGAAGTGACTACACCATTGTTCCTTGTCAGCTCTACTATATACCTGGGAATTCTTACAGAACATACCGATACACTTGTACAAACATTGTCTGCCAATCCTATATCTGGTCTTGGGTACACTCTGCCCCTGCACAGACATACTTAATAGTTCAGCCTGTCCACCTACCTATCCACCCATATATCCATGTTTGCCTTCACTGACAATGCAGTACAGTATGTGCAAAAGGGTTCATCTTTTTTGTCTGCACCTCCCATGTACCTCTCTGTGTCTTCCTCTTCTTCCTCAATGCCACCATGTTGATCACTCACAATTGGTACATTGCCCTTCTCTTCACCCAAATCAATAAGAGGTCATGTAATTCTTATGGAAGCTTTTGAACCCCTCCCAAATTGAATGAAGACTTTTTCAAACAAAAGAGAATAAGAAAAAAAAGCTGTCTTACTTTAGATATCAAAAAATTGGGTGGATCCCTATGATGGGGAACCATGGGCAGATTCTCTCCATTGAAAGAGAACTCTGCAAAGCCTAAACAGAAATTATACATGGGATGTTGTTGTTGTTGTTGTTGTTATGTGCCTTTGAGTTGGCCCCGACTCATAGCGACCCCTCCTTAAGTTTCCGAGGCAGTATCACTACAGAAGTAGGATTGCCCAACCTTCCTTCCAAGGAGTGGCTGGTGGGTTTGAACCGCCAGCCTTCTGGTTAGCAGTCAAGGGACAGCGTTGGGAAATATTTCTACCTCAAGCCAGAGACTTGAAGCTTTATTAATGAATTGGTCATTTGCGCAAAAACCTTGAAATTTCCAAAACTAGTTGGTACTATCTTAAAGGACAAAATTTAGATTAGGTAAAATATTAAAACTTTAAATGAAAACTTACAATATTAAACAAACTTTTTCAACAGTAATTATGTTTTGTGATATATGCAATTTCAAGATCTTTAGGTAATTTACTAATGTTGTTGTTGTTGTTATGTATTTACTAATAATTGAGTTAAATGTTCGTTATAATTTAAAATTCATATACTTTTGCTTTTTAGAGAAAAGATATATACATATTCAGGTATGCTAATAAATGTGTTCATTTTGCCATTTAAATAGTTATAAGAGAACTGCAACAGTGCTTAAAGATTTATTCAAAAGAATTTATTTGATATGGTCAAGGTTTTGTCTGTTTGAGTAAAGTTCAATAGTTTAAATATTTTAGGAGGTTTAGTGTTAGGTTTAGTGTTAGGGAGCTCTGGTAGCATAGTGCCTAAGGCACTTGACTGCTAACCAGAAGGCTGGTGGTTCAAACCCACCAGCCACTCCTTGGAAGGAAGATGG
>NW_006922288.1:248441-264835 GCF_000298275.1 Orycteropus afer afer
AATAAACTCCTGAAAACTTTATGAATAGCCACAAAGGATTTTTATAAAAAGAGAAGAGTGCTACAAAGTTTTATTTAATAGGTTGTGGATTACCTGAGCATGTTGTCAATTCAAGAGAATTGGTTGATTCTCTTTGGAGTAAACATTTATATTAGTGTTTCTTCTTGTGTTTTTACTCAAAATTAAACAACAGATGTATGATATTACATCATAATTTAGTTATTTTAATTGCTAACTTGGTTGCAACCTTTTGTTTTAAAAGCAGCATTAAAGCCAGTGAGGTTAACTGGAAGAATTACTCCACTTACCTATATAGCTTAATTCAGATGTTTAGAGATTTGATGGTCTTGGTAAATAAATATCTCAAGATAATTATGGATTATATTTAAAGCTTTTTGAAAATAAAGTTTATCATTATGCTTGGAGAGATTCTCATCTAACTTTAAAAGAGTTGATGCTGTTGAGTTGTGGTGTTGGCAAAGAATACTGAAAGTACCATGGACTGCTAAAAGAACTAACAAATCTGTCCTGGAAGAAGTATAGCTGGACTGCTCCTTGGAAGTGAGAATGGCCAGACTTCATCTCACCTACTTTAGTCATGTTTTCAGAAAGGACCGTTCCTTGGAGAAGGATATCATGCTTGGTAAAGTGAAGGGTCAACAGAGAAGGGGAAGGCCCTCAGCAAGGTGGATGGATCCACTGACTGCAATGATGGGCTCAGGTATAGCAAGGATTGTGAGGCTGGCACTGGACTGGTCACTGTCTCATTCTGTTATACATAAGGTCACTATGAGTCAGAGATGACTCAATGGCACCTAACAACAACAATAACAAACTTTGCTCCTGATTTTAAACTGACTTATTTAGTTTTACATTAATTCTATAATTGATTTACCATCAGATATTTCACTTAAAAAAATAATGTGAATTAATTATGGTTATATTAACTTTTGTCACCTACAGAGAAGCTTTGCTTGGTTGACTTGCTAAAATGCTTGATCAAAATATTCCAACAGAAAGATGGACTATATTGGACTTATAGAAAAGACTGATATTTTGAACATGGATCCTATTAGATTGAATACAGGTTTCCCGAAGTCTGGTAGAAGGCAATGGGTTCATAGATTGCACTGCAGGTGATCCAGAATCCCAGGAAACAAAAATTGACTACACCTGACTAAGTGAACTGAAAAATTACTATGAGATCTATGTAGGAATATTGCTGATGTTTTAATATTCTATTTTCTGGGTATAAGAAACCATTTATTTTTCCTAAAGTATCTAATTTTTTTTTCTTACCTGCATATTTTGATTGGTTCTTGTTATGCTATGCTTAAGATTTTATATATAATGAATTAAACAACAGGAAAAATAAGAAATATGAAAGAAATTTAAAATTAAGAGCCAGAAAAGAAACCTTAAATGTCATGAGAAAATTCTTAATCAGCATAGTGTTATTAGCTACTAAAAGAGCTGGTTCTTGCATTAAAAGTAATAATATATTCATCAGACTTTATATGAGTTTAGATAATATACTTCCAGTCAGAAATTTCTACTGATCAACTTAGCAAAGTTATAAATATCACACTTAGAGAAGTGTCTGGAATCTGAGCTATTATTTTTCAAAACAAATTGGTATTAAGTTTCTTGCTAATAGTGTCTCCCAAGAAACAGTTTTGTACCTTAATAGATGGAATTTTCTGTGTCTATTAATACAAAATCTGAAGTTTCACAGAATGCCTTTACAGCTGAGGCATATGAGAACAGTTACTGATACTGTTCATGTATAAGCAAATACTTTGTTGTATTTGTTTCCTAGATACAAAGACCTTAGAATTTTAGTTTTGTGGGTTATTTCAGCAAATTGGCCTAATACTTATAATGTTTCCAGGTTTCTGGCTTTCATGGTAGCTGTGTTAACCCACACAGACCATTGTCCTTTGGTTTTTTTTTGAATCTTGACCCTTGGAAAACATGTCTAAAAGCCATTTTTTTTAAAACAAGCAATATTTCAAATAAACTATTAAGACCAATTTTCTCTGAGCATTATGTTCTTTTGAAGAATTCAGTCTGTTTAGAGAAACAAAATCAGACTGGACATTAGGTTTAGAATAAATCAGTGGTTATTTTAATTGATCTTTAAGACACTGTTACATGAAACGCCAGTTTAATGCTTGTAATCAAAATGTCACCCTCCTGCGTTTACAGAAAATTCTGTACCTTGAAAAATTTAGGCCCTCAGAGGTGATTAGTTTCACTTTGAGTCAGCTTTTTTGGGAAACCAAATGCTTCATCCAATGTAATTTTACCCTGAACTTACCCCAATTTATTATGATCAAATAATTTCTGTGGAAATTCATAATCAGAGGAAGAGAAAATATGTAAGGACACCTCCAAACATTACAACACTTTGTCTGACTAAAATGTCTGACACTAAGTTTGCCTCAGATTCCATTTTGTTGTGGCCTATCCTTCTGTTTCTGAGAAGGTGACCCATGACTTTTGGGTGAAAAAGGAAGGGGCAGCTTGCCCTGGGAAAGATGTTTTAAATAGATTGAAGACCCCCAACGCCTGTATTATCTTGCTAATCATATGTCTTTGACAACCCTTAACTGAATGTTTTCCTTTTGCTTTTAGTCATTCTGGAGGTCACATGCCTTAGATTACCTGGCCTTTAGATTATCACAGTATTTTTCATGAAAGAGGGTTCTGAACTCCAGGCCTGTTTGATTTCATCCCCCCAAAAAATCTTGGAGGAGACATTAGTTAGAAACTCATTAGAATCCCATTGGAATACTCTGAAAATTGCTCCCTTTACCAATCTATATGCAGCCAAACCAGAAGGTGTTAAACCTTAAATTACATTTGTCGCTGATTAAAGAAAATGAAGAGCTCAGTTGGACTTGAAGTGGCATAGTGGGCAGAAGCATACAAGCTTTCCCAAGGTCATGGACTTTGAAGTCATTGGACTTTGTTTAAATATTTACTGCTTTACAAATTTCTTTATGCTGGCAATTTGAGTTTATCTGACTAGTGAGAATTTTCCACACAGATTATGGATATATTTGCTATTTTCATATTTATTACTTTTGTCTTAAATGCCTTTAGGTTCTGTAGACTGATAGTTTTCCCTTAGTGAATGCATGTTATTAATATTATTGCTTTGTGCATAATCATCATTTTTTTTTTTAAGTTTTGTTCTATCACTTAAGTTTTATTAGTTTGTGGTGGTGGTGTTGTTGCTGCTAGGTGCCGTAGAGTCAGCTTCAACTCATAGTGATCCTATGCACAGCAGAAGGAAACACTGCCCAGTCCTGTGCCAGCCCCACAGTCTTTGCTAGGCCTGAGCCCATTGTTGCAGCAACTATGTCAACCAATCTTGCTTGTGGCCTTCCCCTTTGTTGCTGACCCTCCACTTTATTGCGAGTGGTATACTTCTCCAAGGACTGGTCCCTTCTGATAACATGGCCTAAGTAGGTGAAACGAAGTCTGGCCATTCTCAATTCCAAGGAGCATTCCTGCTGCACTTCTTCCAGGACAGGTCTGTTAGTTCTTCTGGCAATCCATGGTACTTTCAATGTTCTTCGCCAATATCACAACTCAAAAGCATCAACTCTTCTTTGGTTTTCCTTATTCATTGTTCAGCTTTCACATGCATACAAGGTGACAGAAAACACCATGGCTTAGTTTAGATGGACCTTAGTCTTCAAAGAGACATCTTTACTCTTCAGAACTTTAAAGAAATCTTCTGCAGCAGATATGCTTAATGCAATATGTCATCTGATTTGTTGACTGCTGCTTCTATTAGTGTTGATTGTGGAACCAAATAATATGAAATCTCTTCTCCATTTATCATGATGCTACTTATGGGTCCAGGTATGAGGATTTTGTTTTATGTTGAGGTGTAGTCCATACTGCAGATTGTAGTCTAATATTCATCAGTAAATGCTTCAAGTCATCTTCATGTTCAGCAAGCAAGGATGTGTCATCTACATATCACAGGTTGTTAATGACTCTTCCTCCAATCTTGATGCCATATTCTTCTTCATGTAGTCCAGCTTCTCTGATTATTTGTTCAGCACACAGATTGAATAAAAAGGGTGAAAGATATAACCTGATACATTCCTGTCCTGATTTTAAACATGCAGTATCCCCTTGTTCTGTTAGAATGACACCCTCCTGGTCTGTGTACAGGTTCCTCATGAGTACAATTAAGAGTTCTGGAAATCCCATTTTTCTCAATGTTATCCATAATTTGTTATGATTGGCACAGTCAAATGCCTTTGCACACTCAATAAAACACAAGTAAACATCTTTCTCGTATACTTTGCTTTGAGCCAAGAACCATCTGACATCAGCAAGGCTACACCATGTTCTGCATCCTCTTCTGAATTCAGCTTGAATTTCTGGAAGTTCCCTGTCCACATATTTCTGCAACTGTTTTTGAATTATCTTCAGGAATGTTTTATTTGCATGTTATATTAATGATATAGTTTAATAAATCCACATCCTGTGGGATCACCTTTCTTTGGAATGGGTACAAATATGGATCTCTTCCAGTCAGTTGGCCAAGTAGCTTTGTTCCAAATTTCTTGGCATAAATGAGTAAGTATCTCCAGCATGGCATCATTTGTTGAAACATCTCAATGGGTATTCTGTCAATTCCTGGAGCCTTGATTTTTGCCAATTCCTTCAGTGCAGCTTTGACTTCTTCTTTTTTTTTTTTTTTAATGCCATCAGTTCTTGATCACATGCCACCTCCTGAAATGTATAAATATCAACCAATTCTTTTTGATACATTGACTCTGTGTGTTCCTTCCATCTTTTTTGATGTTTCTTGCATCAGTCAGTAATTCCTCATAGAATCTTTCAATATTGCAACTCAAGGCTTGAATTTTTTCTTCAGCTTTTTCAGCTTGAGAAATACCAAGCATGTTCTTCCCTTTTGGTTTTCTAACTTCAGGTCTTTGCCCATGTCATTATAAAAATTGACTTTGTCTTCTCGAGCTACTCTTTGACATATTCTGTTCAATTATTTTATCTTGTCATTTCTTCCATTTCCTTTAGCTGCTCTGTTCAAGAGCAAGTTTCAGATCAAAATGGATATCAGAAGAGACTCTGAAACTTGCCTTTAAATAGAGAGTAGCAAAAGTGGATGGAAGAATAGACAGGATAAAAGATCTGAACAGAATATTTCAAATAGCAGCCCAAGAAGAGAAAGTAAATTATTATAATGAAATATGCAAAGATCTGGCATTAGAAAACCAAAAGGGAAGAACACACTCAGCATTTTTCAAGCTGAAGAACTGAGGAAAAAAGTTAATCCTCGAATTGTAGTATAGAAAGATTCCATGGGCAACATGTTGAATAATGCAGGAAGCATCAAAAGAAGATGGACGGAATACATAGAGTCACTATACCAAAAAGAATTTCTCGATATTCATCCATTTGGAGGTGGCACATGATCAAGAACCAATGGTATTGAAAGAAGAAGTAATTGGCAAAAAACAAGCCTCCAGGAATTGACAGGATACCCACTGAGATGTTTCAACAAATGGATGCTGTGCTAGAGGCACTCACTTGGCTATGCCAAGAGATTTGGAAGAGAGCTACCTGGCCTACTGACTGGAAAAGATTCATATCTGTACCCATTCCAAAGTAAGGTAATCCCACAGAATGTGGAAAATATCAAACAATGTCATTGATATCACATGCAAGTAAAATTTTACTGAAGATAATTCAAAAATCATCTTTTTTTTTTTTTGCAGCTGTAGATTGACAGAGAACTTCCAGAAATGCAAGCTGAATTCAGAAGGGGACGTGGAGCGAGGGTGATCATAGCTGATATGAGATGGATCTTAGCTGAAAGCAAAGAATACTAGAAATATGTTTACATGTGTTTTATTGTCTATGCAAAGACATTCGATTGTGGGGATCACAACAAATTGAGGAATCTGTACGTAGACCAGAAGGCTGTCGTTTGAACAGAACAAGGATATACTGCTTTGTTCAAAATCAGGAAAGGAATGTATCGTGGTTATATCCTTTCACCACACTTATTCAATCTATATGCTGATCAAATAATCTGAGAAACTGGACCATGTGAAGAAGAACATGATATCAGGATTTAAGGAAGACTCATTAACAATCTGCAATATACTGATGACACAACTTTGCTTGCTGAAAGTCAGGATGACTTGGAGCACTTATTGATAAAGATTAAAGACTACAATCTGCAATATGAATTGCACCTCAATATAAAGAAAACAAAAATCCTCACAAGTGGACCAATAAGCAGCATCATGATAAATGGAGAAAAGATTGAAGTTGTCAAAGACTTCATGTTACTTGGTTCTAAAATCAACGCCAATGGAAACAGCAGTGAAGACATCAAAAGGCATATTGCATTGGGCAAATCTGTTGCAAAAGACCTCTTTCAAGTGCTGAAGAGTAAATGTATATCCTTGAAGACTAAGATGTGTCTAACACGAGAGCCATGGTATTTTCAATCACCTCGTATGCATGTGAGAGCTGGAAAATGAATAAGGAAGACAGAAGAATAGTTGATGCTTTTGAGTTGTGGTGTTGGTGAAGAATGCTGAAAGTACCATGGACTACTAAAAGAACTAAAAAAAATGTTTCAGAAGAAGTGCAGTTGGAATGCTCCTTGGAAATGAGAATGGCCAGACTTTGTCTCACCTACTTTGGTCATGTAGTCAGAAGGGACTATTCTCTGGAGAAGGATGTCAAGCTTGGTAAAGTGAAGGGTCAACAAAAGAGAGGAAAGCTCTCAACAAGATGGCTTGACATGGTGGCTGGTATAGCAAGGATCATGACACTGGCACAGGCCCAGGCAGTGTTTCGTTTGGAGATGATGAGATAGCACGTAACAACAACAATAACAATGCCTAGGATATTGATCTTTATGCTTTCCATTTCATATTTGACAACTTCCAATTTTCCTAGATTCATGTTTCGTACATTCCATGTTCTGATTGTTAATGAATGTTTGCAGCTCTTTCTTCCCATTTTGAGTCAGGCCATAGCAGATGGAGGTTCCAAAAGCTTTACTCCATCCACATCATTAAGGTTGACTCTACTTTGAGGACACAGCTCTTCCCCAGTTGTATTTTGAGTTCTTTCCAACTTGAGAGTCTCATCTTCCAGCACTATATCGGGCAAAGTTTCAGGACTATTCATAATGTTTTCCGGTACTATATTAGACAGTGTTTCACTATTATTCATAAGGTTCTCACTGGCCAATTCTTTGAGAAGTGTTGGCCCCTTCCTTCTTCTGAATCTGTCTTAGTCTGGAAGCTGTGCCAAGATCAGTCTACCATTGGTGTCCCTGCTGTTGTTTGAAATACTGGCTGCATTGCCTCCAGCCTCACAGCAACACGCAAGCCACCACAGAATGAGAAACTGATAGACGAGTAGTGGATATGAATGATACTCTAATGTAATTTCTTAGAAAGCTAATATGCTGCCCATGAAGTGAGTCATATATATTGACAAAATATATTGTATGGATGGGCTTGAGTTTCCACTTTAAGGTTTTTAGCCTAAGACAGGGCAAGTAGTCATTTCAGTATGGCCCTGCATCATACTGGCTCTCATAAGATGATCACTGAGACCTGGGTGCTACAGTGAAGCATGGTGAATAAATTAGATGGTGTCCAGCTATCAGAAAGGATAGTGTCTGGGGTCTAAAAGCTTGTAATAAAACAAGCCACCATGTAAAGGAGCCATCAAGCAGTCTGCGCAGAAGAAAAGAACCCAATCTAAATGTTATCAAGGGATTTTAAGTAAAATCCATGATCAGAGGAGGGAATGTGTTAAAGCTTAAATACATAAGAACTTGGCTGCTCATGGCTGCAGTCTACAGTGGGAACCCTAACTAAATTTTGAGTCTTGACATTAAGTTCAGACACCAGTTGAGTTCTTTCTGCCCTTCAACATTGTGGCTACACTCAAGAAGAGCATGATTGAAAGTAGATTACGCTCACACAAAGAACTAGGGAACTTGGCTGATTGTGTCCTTTTGTAATTTAAATTAAGTTTGAGGTCCTGGTATTGTTTGGTAACCACCTTGTGTCTATGACTCAGGCTGCATAATTACCAGTCATATCATGACCACTACCTACATAGTGGCTAAAGCACTTGACTGCTAACCAGACGGCTGGTGGTTCAAACCCACCAGCCACTCCTCGGAAGGAAGGTTGGGCAATCCTACTTCCGTAGTGATACTGCCTCGGAAACCCAAGGAGGGGTCGTTATGAGTCGGGGCCGACTCGACGGCACATAACAACAACAACACCACCTAGCCAGGTAGTCAAGCACCAGAACTAATCCTGTAACCCCTCTTAATCTTCAGTTATGTATGTATCCCAATCATGGTCCTTTCCTCACTTCTGTAGTGCCACCTGCAACAGGGATGAATCGATCTGCCAGCAATCCTGATTTTGTGATGAGTCCCTTTGTTTTCAATCTTATATAATTAGCCCTATGGCCATTGTTCAGTGAACATGCTGTGTACCTGCTGATGGTTTCCTTGATCCTGATGAATATGGGCTCTCTTTTCCCTATTACACAATTAACATCGTTTTTAATTGAAATCAAGAGCCAAAACCCTTTTGCAAAGGAAATATTTCCATGTTACTCTCAGATTCAATGTCTAATTTAATTTCCTGGAGAATTTTCTGGTATCTAACTTAGCATTCTCTTTGAACCTTCATTTCATTCACTTTCCCTTCTTGTTTTTTTCCAAAATCAAAAGTGAATCTCAAGAGGAATAAAGCGATATATATTCCTGAGAAGGGAGAAATCAAATTTTGTTTCTTTGTCTTGTGCTTTGTGTTTTGTGGGAGGGAAATAATCAAATCTCTCCCTTCACTAAGATAACCAAAACCAAGCCCACCTGCCTTAGAGTCAGTTCCAACTCTAAGCAACCCTCCAACACAGAGTAGAACTGTGCCCATAGGGTTTCCAAGGTTGTAATCTCTATGGAAGCACATTGCCATATAAATCTCCTACAGCACTGCTGTTGAGTTCAAACCTCTGACCTTTCAATTAGGAGCCAATAGCTAAAGCACTATCCCAGCAGGTCTCCCTTTCAGTTTGAGAGTCTATGAGTATTTTCATAACCACCTCCCTCCCCCCGCAAAAAGACAAAAACCAAAACAACAACAACAAAAAAAAAACCTGCCATAAGGTCAATTTTCTGACCCATAGGAACCCTATAGGACAGAGTAGAACTGTCCTTTAGGGTTTCCTAGGCTGTAAATCTTTGAGAGAGTAGACTGCCTCATCTTTCTCCTGCAGAGCAGTCGGTAGGTTTGACCACAGGCCTTTTGGTTAGCAGCCAAATCCCTTAACCACTGCACCACCAGAGCTCTTGTACTTCATATCAAAACTCAATTCTGTCTCTCATATTCCTTGATTTTTTTCCTTCCTCTGTGAGTTTTAAGCAAGAATTGGAAAATCTGCTATATCAGAGTCTTTTTGGACTTTATTCTGAACAAGGTGACATCTCATCAAATTTTTTATATCTTAGTAATCCATCTTCTTACAAATGATAACTTGGAGAATCCTAAATTTTAAAGCCAGCATTCCCTCCCAATTCCTTATCAGTTTGAGAGAGGCTTTTATTGGTCAATTCACAAGGTCTCTCATTTGCTTTATTTTTCTAAAGTCTGATGTCAATCTTTCGTGTTGACATCCAGAATTATTCTGCCTTCTACACTTCTCTTTCATAAAGAATAAACTTGATAATTGCACTTGGCATTTCTACATCCTACTGTCTGATATGGCTCAGTGGTTTCAGATTTACAATAAAAACAGATGTTAAACTAAGTTAAATGTTGAAAATGTTTGTATTGTTGCCAAATATCAAGTATCATTTCCCTTACTGTGTGAAAATGAAGTGTAAGGTTAATTTATCTAGGATTCTCTCAACCTTATTCTTTCCCATCAAAACCTCATACAAGATGATAGAAAACAGGAGGAACTAGAGAGCAATTTGGAGCAAGAGTGTTAGAGCAATTTTATGTTGTTTCCAATATAAATGATTCCTTTACATGTAAAAATGACATGGTGGAGGTATAGTCATCTGACCTCTAACTTCATAAGGAAGTGAGAGAATCATTATGGGCATCAATAGCCAAAGGCTGATTCTTATAAAAGGAAGGTTGTCTCTGCTGCCTCTACTTTTGAACTTTTTGTTGGTTCTGACACAAACGATCCCACCCGTGGCACTCTCTCTTTCTCTATTAGGTTCAATAATTCATTGCATTGGCCACACAGAACTCTCAGACAATACTCACAATTCTGGAGTTGATTAGGAAAGTAAGACATTACAATTCAGGTTCAGGAAAGCTCAGGATACAGTTTTTTTGATCAGGACAGCCTCTTCTCATTCATGCTGCAAGCAAGCCTGGCTCCATCTCCCCCACCTCTCTGCCCCATGGCCTCTGATCAGCTCAGGAAAGTGTTACAAAGTTCTTTTAGCTCTGCCAGTAATTGCCTAGAAGCAGCCCATTCCACCAGCAAGCTTCCTACCCAAAGATGTTCACCTTTCTCACTCTGTGGGTCTGGAAGTTCACTACAGTATCTCCTGCAGGTCTCCTGGCTCCGCTGCCATCTCAGAGGTCAAGGGAGTTCCCAGTGCAGGGATCCCCAGGTCCAAAGGACTTGGTCCACTCCTCTCTCTTCTTAGTGGTTCTCATGGCCTCATTTTAACGTTATAGGGATGGCAAAACTGACCAGTCTCTATGTTAGGGTTCTATGCACCTTATTTCCTTGGTCCCACCCAGACAAGTGTGCCATGTACTTTATTTACATTATTAGCAACTTATCCAATCCCCTTTGAGGGCCACAAGGACCTCGTATTTGCATTGCCTCACCCAGTCATTTGGTGGGAGTTACAAAGACTTTGGATAGAAGGATCATATTAAATAATTCACTGTACCTCACTCATGTGTTTTGTTTTCTTTTTCTCTCGAGTTGGTAAGGTGATAAGCAGCATTATTGTCCAGAATTAATTTTTACTTTAAGGAGCTCTAGTGTTGTAGTGCTTAAGGCATCTGTCTGGTAACCAAAAGGTCGGTGATTTCAACCCACCAGCCACTCTGTAGAAGAAAGATGAGGCAGTTTGCTTCCATAAAGATTTACAGCCTTGGAAATCCAATGGGGGTCTCTATGAGCTGGACTAACACAATGTCAGTGAGTATGGTTTTAGTTTTTGGAATTTTTACTTTGATTCATTGAATATTTTGATTTGCCAAAATTGCTTAATTATCTTCCAACAGGGAAGGAAAAAACTAAATAATTTTAAATGTTCATTTTTATGAGACATACATGCTAGAAATCATCATTAAATAAATTTTATATTATCCATGCAGGCATTATTATCTTCTAGAAACTAAGTTCCATTTTTATAAGAAAAAATAAGGCAACGAATATTTAAGTAATGTAATTGATATCTGAGCCCCAAACACTTGGCCTTTCTGATTCATAAGCTATGATACATCTAAAACTCTCAAAATATTAATTAGTAAGAGACATACAGAAGCATTGGAGAAAGGCACAATTCCACTGAAAGTATATATATCCAAGGATCTGTCTCCCATAGTGTCATTAGGAATTATTTGAAGAAATGTTTAACAAATGATTTTACTGAATACTTTATAAACACATAAAATATTGACATTCCTCAACTAACTGATTTTCCTCAAATGACTCATTATTATAATACATTTATATCAATCTAATATTTGGGTTTTGTCAATCTGCTCATTTTCAGGGATGTTAGCTTCCCTCATTGTGATAATTAAGAGTCTTTCTTTTTCAAACTCAATTTGAAGAACAAAAGTTTCTGTCAGTTTGCATAAAATATTTCCCTCTTTCCTTATCCAAGATTGGAAAACTCACCACAGTTGTTTTTGGTGTGTTGGTATCTATCAAAGCTGATGATCAACTTCAAACCTCTTTCATTTCTACTCCTACAGATCTTTTTAAACACACTGTTTCCCTTGAGAACCCAGGTTTTTTTTTTTCTTCCCCCAGCCCAGTGGGGGGTGGGGTCATCTTTCTTAGTGGAAGACTGACCTGAATGATAAAGATATTTCATTTTCTCTACCTATCTAGCACCAAAGTACAATGCAACTAAAATATTCCAATTTCTATGAAGCACTAATGATTAACAGTTTGTAATATTTAATTTCAATAATCTTTAAAGATGTAAATCATTATAAGTAGTTTATTTCTTTTTATATACCAGCCCAGGTTGTTTTTGCTTCATCCCTGTTCTCCCAAAAGGCATCTTATTCTAAATTTCCCAAAAGTCCATGCTTTTTGTTTCACATCAAAAACTTTCCTATGTAATGTGTAACTGTTTCCAAAGCAGTTTTAGCAATTTGTACCTCCATTACCTTTATATAAGAGTTCTCATAGATTTACATACTTGCCAACTTGGTATTATGTAATAAGTATAAGTGTGAAGTAATAGCACATCATAGTTCTAATTTAGGAGCTCTGGGGGAGTAGTGCCTAAGGCATTTGACTACTAATCAGAAGGCTGGCAGTTCTAACCCACCTGGGAAAGAAAACTGGGCAATCTACTTCCATAGAGATACTGCCTCGGAAACCCAAAGAGGGGTCGCTATTTTCCATTTTATCAAAAAGTTTGTAAGTTTGTTCACGTTTTCACTGACCATTTTGGGCTTGTTCATGGGCTTCTGCCCATCTTCACTTGAGTTATTTTCTTTCTTACTGATTTGTAGACATTAGTTTTATCTTTGTTGTTGTTGTTGTTGTTGTTATGTGCCGTCGAGTCGGCCCCGACTCATAGTACTAAATAATGAATCTTATCACTTATAAGAGCAAGAAATATTTTCTCCCATTTTATACCTTGATTTTTCACTCACTCTAGGGTTTATTTGATATGCAGATATTCTAACTGTGGTTTGTGGGATTGATTTAAGTAAGTCTTTCCCTTTTTGGTAAAAACTTTTTATGTTACTTAATTAAGAAATCCTTTCCCATTCTCAACAATATAAACATAATCTCTTATAGTTTCTTTCTGAAGTTTTGACTTTAATATTTAAATCTTTAATCTTCCTAGAATTGATTTTTGATTTCATGAATTTGGTAGATTTCAGTCAGTTTATTTTTCTTTCTTCAATATGGATAACCAATTGTCCCAGTACCATTTACTGGTGTGGAATTCCTATTATGTGAGAATCTCTTCTGGACTCTCTATGGTCTTCCACTGATCAACCTGTTTATCCCTATGTTACTATAAAACCAAGAGAAAAAAAAAGAAAAAGAAAAAAACCCAAACTTACTCCCATCTAGTTGAGTAGACTCATAGTGACCCCTCCTTGGTTTTCCAAGGCGGTATCACTACAGAAATAGATTGTCCAACCTTCCTTCAGAGGAGTGGCTGGTAGGTTTGAACCACCAGACTTCTGCTTAGCTGTCAAATGCCTTAGGCACTACACCACCTTAATCACTATGCATTACAGGTCTTCCTGTGTAGTAAAACAAGTCCTTCTAGCTTGTTCTTCAAATGATTACCTTGCATATTCAAAATCTGTGTAAATTTTGGGATCAGTACAACAAATTTTAAAAACAAAATGTTTTCTTTAGAGTGAGATTTGCATTAACTCTTCCAAAAAACAAAGGAAAAATTAACTTCCTAAAGATATCTCCCTACTAATATTATGGATTATTAAGATAAATGTCCATATTAATTTAATATTTTTCAGGTAACCCTTTATAAATTCTCTGTAACATTATTTCTATGTTTTATTAGGTTTAATTCTGGACATTTTTTATTTTGGTAGTTATGAAAAACTATATTTTTTAAATTATATTTTTAGTCTGATTTTCTGGTGTGTAGAAATAAATTTGTATTTGAGCAAAGAAATTAGCAACATTATCTTATTTTTCTAATGTTTTTTCTGTAGATTCTTGGAGATTCTTCTATGTAGGCAAATATATCTTAGGAGATTATGTTGTTGTTGTTAGGTGCCGTCGAATTGTCTCTGACTCATAGCAACCCTATGACAACAGAACAGAACACTGCCCAATCCTCTGTCAGCCTCACGATTCTTGCTACACCTGAGCACATCACTGCAGCCACTGGGTCAATCCATCTCATTGAGGACCTTCACCTTTTTCATTGACCCTCCACTTTACCACGCATGACATCCTTCTCCAGGGAATGGTCCCTTCTTACAACATGACCAAAGTAGGTGAGACGAAGTCTGGCCATCCTTGCTTCCAAGGAGCATTCTGGCTGCACTTCTTCCAGGACAGATGTATTAGTTCTTTTAGCAGTCCATGGTACTTTCAGTACTTTTAACCAACATCACAGCTCAAAAGCATCAACTCTTCCTTGGTCTTCCTTATTCCTTGCTCAGCTTTTGCGTGCATATGAAGTGATTGAAAATACCATGGCTTGAATTAGGAGCACCTTAGTCTTCAAGAAGGCATCTTTCCTCTTCAGCACTTGAAAGAGGTCTTCTGAGTGAGATTAGGAAATTTTTTTCAAAAATTCAAATTTCTGTAGATTTTGTTTATATTCCTTGACTTAATGCACTGGCTAACACCACCAGTAAAATGTTGAGCAGAAGTGATGACAGTTGTCCATCCTAATTTGTTCTCACTGAGTACATGTTTTGCTGTAGATTTTAGACATTTCTTATAGTTGTCTATTACTACATAATGAGCCACCTCCCCAAATTTTCTAACTTTAAACAACAACTATTTAATGTATTTATATATCAGCATTTGTAGAAACTGCTATCCAGATCAAAGTATTTAGTATTAGCTTTTAGCTGGGAGTTTAACTGGAGTCATTGCCTAATCCTTGATTCTCACCTACATGGCTTTTGTGGAGGGCTAAATTGGGCTTGTCATAGCAAAATGGCCAGCTTGCAAGGATAATCTGAAAAACAAATGCACCAAGAGGACAATTCACATGGGCAAGCACTTGCATCTGCCACATTGACTTTACTTGTCACTTGGCCAAACCTAGAATCATTCTGTGATGGACATGAATATCAGGAGACATGGTTTTTTGCAGCCCTATAAAATCTGACAAAAGACAATTGAATTAAAGAATCCTCTCTTATTTCAAGTACCGTAGTACCTAAGGCACTTGACTGCTAACCAGAAAGCTGGCAGTTCAGACCCACTGGCACTCCTTGGAAGGAAGGTTGGGCAATCTATTTCCATGGTGATACCACCTCGGAAACCCAAGGAGGAGTTGCTATGAGTCCAGTCTGACTCGATGGCACATCACAACAACAACAACATTCACAGAATGCAAAGTAACTCATCATCCCTTATATACTGATGAATATTTTAATGAGGAGAGAACTCTTGATTATTTCCTTCTCACAAAATTTGTAAAACCAAAATACTGGAGAATTAATCACATTTTTTTTTCCTCACTTGTCTGAACTGTATATGACTTTATATCTCTTCACATTCTCTTTCTGGAGTTATATATTGGGGATTTAAATATATTCCTTCCACTTTTAAAACTGCCTCACAGTAATCACTATGTGGTTATCTTCTTTGCAAATGCCTTTGTATGTAAATGAATATTTCATGACTTGAGATGAAGACAAAGGATACGAAGACAAAGTATATACAATAAAACTTCAAAGAGAAGAAAGTTGTTAGATGTAAGATCCAGCAATCAAAATAGACACAATCTGAGAGTGACATTTAAGTATTTCCTTTGAAAATGTAAGTTTGCTCTTATTCTAATGAGATTTCCTGTCCATTAATTAAATGTTAATTGAAGGGCAATAACAATATACAATTTTGTCCTTCACTCTACAGTTATAGGGACTTTCTCTATACTGACAGATTTGCTTGACAGGAAGGGACTTGGATATTATCCAGTCCAATCATTTAACTCATGGTTCAATTCCCAAAGTCATATTTCCTATAACAGGCTAAAATAGGACACTGCACCTTACACAAATGCAACCCATGCAATTTTCAAAAATCCGTATTCAAGAATCGATCGTTGTTTTTTCTGTTGTTGACTTAAAGTTTAACAATGAGTTTTATCAGTGAAAAGGGGAGTGGTATTTGTGTGAGTGTGCGGTGCAAAAAAGAAAAAGTGTGGTGCTTTTTTTTTCGGTGAAAGGACTAGAACACATTTAAATCAACTATCACTCTAGGTTTACTAGTATAGACTGTTAAGTTCCATGAATGCAGTGAGTACCTCTCTTTACCTTTGGATTCCATAGGGCAAAGCTGATACATAGCAAGTACTTAAATAATTGTTTTAAGAAGCAGTGATGAATAAATGAATGAAAATTTAATTTAATATCATTCTGTTTAATTTAATTTAAACCTATTTTAAATTAATT
>NW_006922288.1:267315-277882 GCF_000298275.1 Orycteropus afer afer
TAGTGATACTGCCTCGGAAACCCAAGGAGGGGTCGCTATGAGTCGGGGCCGACTCGACGGCAAACAACAACAACAACAACATATCTCTTTAGCAATTGAAACCATTTGCTTATTCTTCCAAATTAAAAGAAAATAAACAATTATAATATTTTTAATATAGGCTTACTACCTTCTTTTCCTTCCCAATATGTATAGGCACAAACACATAATACAGGCATACCAACAAATAAAAGAACACTTTTTTTTTTTTTAATTCTGAATAGACAATGTTACAAAAAAAGGAATAAAAAGGTGATAAATTGCCCACAATCTCACCAAAATACCAAATTAACTATTTTTACTTCAACTGTATCATTTCACATGTCCATTTTAATTCCTGTCTTTATACATAACAATTTTGCATATTGGTAAATATTTTTAACGTAGTTTTACATTTATAATTGCATATATACATGACATTTAATGGAATTTATGTCATAATAAATTTAACTATTTGCCTATTTAATATGTATGGGTTATTTCCAATTTTTCAGTGTTATCTTAAGCATATATAGCCATGTTGTTTTTAAAAAAAACACTAATTCATTTTATGCAGCCATTAGCAAGGTATGGCTGTGTCATTTTTCCTACATGTTTCATATGATTGTATTAGTTCATACAAAAAATATTTGTTGAAACCCTACTGAGTGATTGAAACCCAAAAATTAGTAGATAAACACAGCATTAGCTGTTGTGGAAATTTTAAATTTTTGCCCTTTTATGGCATCAAAATTTTACCTTTTACAATTTTTTGCAAATTTGTGACAACTCAATAGATAAAACATGATATTAGTATTTATCTCTCTTTATGATATTGATTTCCATTTTATACATTTTCGTATTTTATTAAAAAAATCTGAACATTATACTTCTGTGTTTTATAATGCCAGAAAACATTTTTCTCAGACCCTCTTTTATTTTGTTTTCAAGCTATTTTTTTCTATACAAGCCTTATATCTTATAATTTAAACATACATTTTTAAATCTTGTGGTAATAAAGTATAACCAGTGTAGTAATGCTGTGACAGGGGCATCTGACCTCCTCCTACTTCATGAGAGAGAGGGAGAATCACCATTAGTATAAGCCCAAAGCTGACACCTATGAGGCAGAGGTTAGATGTACTTCTAGTTTCAAAATTTTTTAGCAATTCTGACGCCAGCCATCTTTCCCATAGCACTCTCTACTCCTCTACTGGGTTTAGCAATTCAACGCAATGGGAGCACAGAACTCACGGAGAATACTCACAATCATAGGGTTTATTAAGGAAGAACAATTTACAATTCAGGATCAGAAATTACTCAAAGTACAACTATTTGATCAGGACAGGCTCTACTTAGCAGCATCCACAGGAATGCCTCTCTCTAACCCTCAGCCTTTCAGCCCCTCAGCCTTCTTGGACTGGCCTGGCCTCTGCCCTGCTGTTAAAAGTGTTACAAAGCTCTTTTGTTCCACTGATAAGTGCCGAGAGGTACCCAACTTCCTCAGGAAACCTCAGCCCAAAGATGCTCATCTTTCTTACTCTGTGGGAATAGCAAACCTAGCTCTGCTATATGCCCATAGGCACTCCACTTCACTAGCAAGCCTCCTGCCCAAAGGCACTCAGCTTTCTCACTTTGTGGTCTATGAAGCCCACCAGGTCATCTCCTGCTGGTGTCCAGGTTCTGTTGCCTCGCTGCTGCTGTTTCTTTTCTGCTGTTTCACATCGGCTCTGGTTTTACAGCTCTCTATGTATCCTGGGTCTAAGAGGTTCTCAGTGCAAAGATCCTGGATTTAAAGGATGTGCTCCATTCCTAGCTCTTTTGTCTTGGTGGTAGTCTTCCACCCCTCCCCCTGTTTGCTTCTATCTCCTTTTATCTCTTGCAAAATAAAAAGTAAGGACAAGGAGCTCTGGTGGCATAGTGCCTAAGGCATTTGACTGCTAACCAGAAGGCTGGAGGTTCAAACTCACCAGCCACTCCTGGGAAGGAAGATGGGACAATCTACTTCTGTAGTGATACTGCCTCGGAAACCCAAAGAGGGGTCACTATGAGTTGGAATCAACTTGACAGCAGTGAGTTTGGTTTTTTAAGTAAGGACATGGATTGAATCAGGGTGGTAAGAGTGGTTGACTTGAGGTATACCCTCTACTAAGGTGATGACTGAAGATACATCCTGCCCTAATCCTGCCTTGTTAATATTATAGTCATCTCACTCCAAAATGAGATTATAACCATAAGAATGTCCATATATATAATAGAATTAGTTAGCAGGAGGCAAAATTATGATAATTTCTTAGCTACAGCCAAACACCTTGAGGAAGTGAGTCATTGGGCCCGTGGGCTTGGGACTGTGGTCACAGAGGATATCAAGCTAAATTGGCATAACATACTACACAAAAACATTGTTCTACATTCAACTTTGATGAGTAGCTACTGAGTTCTTAAAAGTTTGTGAGTGGCCATTTAACATGCAACAATTTGTCTCTCCTATTAGGAGCTCTGGTAGCATAGTGCCTAAGGCACTTGACTGCTCACCAGAAGGCTGGCGGTTCAAACCCACCAGCCACTCCTTGGAAGGAAGGTTGGGCAATCCTACTTCCGTAGTGATACTGCCTCGGAAACCCAAGGAGAGGTCGCTATGAGTCGGGGCCAACTCGACGACAAACAACAACAACAACAACAACATTCCAGAGCAAAGAAGATGGAAGAAAATCAAAGATGTATGGGAATAATTAGTCCAAGGAATTGTGGACCATGAAACCTCAACTTACATGACCCTGAGTCCTTATGTAGATGATGGTACCCAGTCATGAATGCCAACCACTTGGAAACGGATCACAATTGGAGATCTTTTATAGACTGAGAGAAAAATGTGGAACAAAACTCAAAAGCCAACAAAACAAAACAAAAAACAGGCTTACTGGTCTGATGGAGACTGGTAAAACCCCTGAGACTATGACCCCTTGTCACCCTTTGGGCCTGGAATTGAACTCATGCCTGTAACTTTCAGTCAAATGGTAGACAGGCTTACAAGGTGAACAATTACAACAGGTAGCCACACTCCTTAGAACAATTAACCATGGGAAATCAGAAGGGCAGCATTTGCTCAGGAAAATGGCTCACAGGGCAGGAATGCATAGGAAACTAGAACAAAGAGTAACCACTGGGAAGAAGTGGAAGATAGCTGCTGCATTGTGGGGACTGTACTCAACGTCACAAAACAAAATGTGTATAAACAATTGAATGGAAAAAGAATTTGCTCTGTAAACTTTGAAAGATAATCTGGCATTTCTTACAAAGTTAAATATAGGCTTAGCATATGATACAACAATCACACTCCTGGGTATTCACCCAAATGAATTGAAAGCATATGTCCACATAAAAATCTGCACTCAAATGTTTATGGTAGCTTTATTCATAATTGTCAAAAACTGGAAAACAACCAAGATGTCCTTCCATAGGTGAAAGAACAAATAATCTGTGGTGCATCCATACACTAAAGTAACAGAAAGAAATATGCTACAAAAAAAAAAAAAAAAAAAAAAAAAACTCACTGTTGTCAGGTCTGTCCCAACTTATAGTGACCTTTCCTTGAGTTTCTGAGGCAGCATCAGTATGGAAGTAGATTGCCCAATCTTCCTTCCAAGGAGTGACTGGTGGGTTCAAACTAGCAGACTTCTGGTCAGTAGTCAAATGCCTTAAGCACTATGCCACCAGAACCCCCAAGAAATATGCTAGCAAGTTATAAAAAGAAAAGAAAAGACATGGAGAAAACTTAAATACACACTGCTAAGTGAAAGAAACCAATCTGAAAAAAATACATACCGTATGATTTCAATAACACATGATCTAGAAAAGGTAAAACTATAGAGACAGTGAAAAGATCATTTCAGAGGTTCAGGCAGAGAGGTGGAGCACAGTGCATTTGTCAAGGCAGTTTAAGTGTTCTGCATATTATAATGGTGGACAGAGGACTGTGCATTTGTCAAAACTCACAAAAATGTATAACACAGTGTGAACTCTAGTATAAATGATAATCTTTGGTGAATAATAATGTATAGGCAAAAAAAGAAAAAATGATTGATCTATATGGGATCAAATTGACAACGACTGGAAAGGTTAGATAGGAAACTTGGAGGATAATGAGTTTATGTTATTGAGGAAGGAATAACTTGGAAAAGGAGAGTGAGAGTGGTTGCAGAATTCATGGAATATAATCAATGTCATTGAATTGTGCATGTAGGAATTGTTGAATTGGTATAGGTTTGCTCTATATATTCTCAAGAATATCAAATAAATAAATTAAAATAGATTATTTTTATAAAATATATGGAAAATATTAACACTCTATATTCTTGGTATGGTTATGTGTCAACTTGGCTGGGCCTGGTTTTTAGTGGCTGGGCAGCTGAATGTAGTTACTCCCCATAGTGAGATTGGTAATTAACTCCATGGTAGAAGCTACTGGAGCAGCTGAGTAGCTGCTTGAGGGATGTGGTCTGCTTCCAGTATAAAAGAAGCAACTTTGAGGAAGGCCTCCAGCTTTTAGCACCCATAAATCCTGCATGTAGCTGAGTTGTTATTCAGCAGCCTGCCATGTTGTCTGTTGTTGTCAGGACTCTCAATGGACTTGAATCAGTGGCCTGCTGTGTGATTTGGTAACATCAGCACTGTGCCTTTTTGCTTGTTGACCTTGGGTTTGTCAGCCTCAGCAGCCAGCAGCTGCCTGAGTGAAGAAAGCCTCTAGCTTCAGTTGGCTGGGAGCAAGAGGCAGAGCTGAAGTCCAAGGTCAATGGGCTTTCACCCAGCCCCTAGAGCATGGAAGGATCTCTGGAGGTGTAATGGGTAAGGCAGTTGACTGCTAACCATAAGTTCAGGGGTTCAAACCCACTAGCTGCTCCATGGAATGAAGACAGGGCAATATACTTCTGTAAAGATTTACAGCCTCTGAAACCCAATGGGGGTCGGAAATGACTCGATGGCAATGATTTTTTTTTTTTTTTCTTTAGAGCCTGGCACTTTGAAGTCGGACTTCTAGCCTCCAAAACTGTAAATGAATAAACCCCTGTTTGTTAAAGCCGTTCCACCTGTGTTATTTCCATTAGAGCAGCATGAAATAACCAAAACACTTAGTATGATTGTCAAGTAATAATTATTACTTTTGTCATTTTTTGTCTGTTTTAAATTAAAATATTTTTAATAATTCAAGTATTTACATTGCTCATTAGGTTTTAGGCTTCACTAATTCTCAATGAAAATATAACTTAAACTTGATCATATTAATTAATCTATTAATGACATACATATTAATAACCCATTTGATTAAATTTTGTGAACAGAGAAATACAAGGTCTAGATGGACAAGTTACTTTTTCAATGGCTTTCTGACTAGATCATGTTTTTCTCTCCAATATGTGTGAGTTTTTAATTTTCTTTTCAAACCATTCCCTTTAAATTTGTGCTACATTCGGCTACACTTATTTGTTTGTATTAAAATGATTCTCAAGAAAAAATCACTGTTAAAACATTTATTTTTTACAACAGAAAAAACAAAAACTGTAAAATGTAATATGCAGCAAGTATGCCTAAGTAGTATCTGGTATTTAAGCCAATAGACATCTTGATAATATTCTGTAAATAACTAAGTATTTTGAATATATGGAAAACAAAGCTAACATTTTTAAATATAAAACTTTACAAAAATTGTTAAGTATGTAATTGTAACAGAAAAAAAATTATATTCAATATGAAAACAGTTTTGTGTTATTCTTAATATATCTCATTTTCCCCTTCCTCTGGCCCCTGGTAACTACTAAGATACTTTGGGGAAAAAAAAAAAAATGTGATTTGGGTGAAAGTTTAAGAGCAAATTAGTTTTCCATTCCACAACCCATACACACTCTGTTTGGTGGCATTTACTGCAATCTCACACACAGCATTCTTCCCATTTCCTCCCTGAGCCTGTCCCTTCTCTTCATTCTCCCTTCCCACCCCTTCTTGCTGTCCTAGCTCTATCCGGCAAATGCTGGCCTTTTGATCTCAAATGTTTGATTGTTCTAATAAGTGCATATCTTCCTGGGATAACTGTTCACTTTATTAGCCTATCATTTGACTGCCAGTTGCGTCACAGGGGTTAACTTTAGTTCTTAGCTTGAAGGGTGTCTAAGGGCAATAGTCTCAGAATTTCCACCTGTCTTCAACAGATCAGTAAGCCTGGTCTTACTTATGATTTTGAATTTTGTTTCACATTTTCCTCCACTTTCTCTGGGACTTCTTATTGTGATCGCTTTCAGAGCATTCATCAACAGTAGTCAGGCACCATCTAGTTCTTCTGATCTCAGGGTCATGGAGGCTGGGATTTAAGCAGTCCTTTCCAAAAAAAAAAAACACTTTCATTGAGTCATTTTGACTCATAGCAACTCTTCCTTGGGTTTCTGAGGTGGTATCTCTGTGGAATTAGATTGCCCAATCTTCCATCTGAGGAATGGTTGGTGGGTTTGAGCCACCAGCCTCTAGTTAGCAGTCAAATGCCTTATGCACTATGCCACCAGAGCTCCCAAGCAGTCCATTAATCCTTTGAAAAAAAATTTTTGCCTTGCAATTTTTTATTTTCTTCTTTTCTCTGGATGGGAGAGACCAATAAATGCACCTTAAATGGTACCTCACCAGTTTTTAAGACCTCAGTCACTACTCACCACAATTAGATATAGAACATTGACTTTGTGGTCTATGTTATACCAGCTGACCTTAAAGTCCCCCAAGACTATGGTCCTGAGTTTCCATGCCCAGGGATTCATTCTCTCCAGGTGTTTGGTTATGACTAGGAAGTTTTTATAACTTTGTCCTTGTCTGCTCAACTACATTTATGGATATATTTGCAGTACAGATAAATACATAGGTAGAGATTTCTCTGTCAAACCTTTATAGAGTCATAGGTGTAGCCCCACTGACCTTCAGACCCCTATTCGTATTGAGTGTTTATCTATGTACCCACTCATATATTATTGTTATTACTGTTACTGCAGGATTGTGTATGTAATAGCATTCACTTTGATGCCCTTAACTCTTGAGCTCCCTCCTGTGTTTTCCACTGTCTTTATCATGTTTTGTTGACCTTTTTCTTACTGCATATTGTCTTTCCCTTCACTCAATTTAACACATGTCTACCCTCTAGTTGGCGATTTATAGAAAACTTCAATACCTCAACAACAACAAAACAAATAAGACAATAGAATTAAAAAATGAGCAAAAACATGAATTGAAACTTCACTAAAGAAGACATTCAGGCATCTAACAAGCATAGGGAGAAATGCATGCAATCATCAGTCGTTGTTGTTGTTGTTGTTATGTGCCGTCGAGTCAAACCCGACTCATAGCGACCCCTCCTTGGGTTTCTGAGGCAGTATCACTACGGAAGTAGGATTGCCCAACCTTCCTTCCGAGGAGTGGCTGGTGGGTTTGAACCGCCAGCCATCTGGTTAGCAGGCAAGTGTCTTAGCCACTATGATACCAGGGATCCAAATCAAAACAATGATGAGATATCATCTTACTCCGGCATTAATAGCAAAGTTCAAAAAAAAAAAAAAAAAGAAAGAAAGAAAAGAAGAAATGTGTGTGAGAGTGTGGAAAGACTGGAACCCTCATAAACTGCTGATAGATTTTAAAATGGTACAGTAATACATTAAGTATACTGTCAGTTCCTTAAGAAATTGTAAATGGAAACACCATATGATCCAGTAATCCCATTACTAGGTATATCTCCTGGAGAAATAAGAGCCAGGAAGCAAACAGATATATCCACACTCATGTTCATTGCAGCATTATCCACAGTAATAAAAAGTGGAAACAACCTAAGTTCCCATTGATGGATGAATGGATAAACTAACTATGGTACATACACTTTTACTCCTCTCTCCATTCAGTAAAAATTTACTTTATTTATTCAGCTTTCTTCTGGCCATTGTTCTTAGAATTCTCTCAGTACTTAGGTTAATTAGTTAATATTTTATTAACTAATACTTGCATTAACATTAATAGAATGTTATTCAACATTAAATAATAATGATAATCTGTGAAACTTCTCATGGTATGAATGAACCTAGAGCATGTTATGCTGAATGAAACTAGTCTATCATAAAAGTACAATTATTATGAGACCCTGTGGAAGTTCGGTTTGTGTGTCAGGTTGGCTGGGCCTGGTTAAGTGGCTGGACAGTTGGTGGTAGTTAATCCCCATGAGGAGGCTGGCAATCAACTCCATGGTGGGATCTACCACAAACAGATGGGTAGCTGCCTTTGGGATGTGGTCTGCTTCCTGTATATAAGGAGAAGCCTTTGGGAATGGTCTCTAGCCTATGGCATACTTGGACCCTGCATGTAGCTGTGTCATTGCTCAGCAGCCTGCTATGCTCTGCCGACCTTGGAACTTACAATAGACTTAAGTTAATGGCCTGCCGTGTGGTTTGGTAACATCGGGACTGTGACTTTTTAATTGTCAACCTTGGGGCTTGTCAGCCTCAGCAGCCAGCAGCTGTCTGAGTGAAGAAATGCCTCTAGCTCCAGTGAGCTGGGAGCAGGAGGCAGAGCTGGACCTCAAGGTTGAGGGGCTTTCACCCAGCCCCTAGAGCCTGGCACTTTGAACTTGGACTTTAAGCCTCCAAATTTTAAGAATAAACTCCTATTTGTTAAGGACATCCCACTTGTGGTATATTCTTGTCAGAGTGGCACTAGGTAACCAGAACAGACCCCTACTGTTTTAACTTCTTAGTTAAGGTTTACAAATAGAAAGAATTATTCTTTAAAGGTTAGCAGGGATGGGAGAGTAAGGGGGAGGGAGGTAAGTAACTTATAACTCTTTTGTTTCTATGCATAAAAACATGATTCTTCAGCTCTGACACATGGACATATGTTTCCAATTATAAACATGTTAACGTCCTACAATCTTTGTATCTAATTCCATTGGAAATTTAACACTGAAGCTCAGTAAAAGGGTTTCTCAAAGCAGATGACTTCTGAATGAACACAGCTTCCTTTAAAGACTTTGTGGGTCAATAAAATGACATTTGACATTGGGGATATGTACGTTCCTCTCAAAACCTTTGGTTCAGTATCCTTGATTATGACAATGAATTTCCAGTTGGATTTTGATTCAATTTGTTTTATCTTCCTTATTCTCTTATTTCTTTCCTCCTATGTCGAATGTTTTTCCCTCATGACAATGAGTCCAAGAGTTAAAAATTGTTATACAGTCCTTTTGAGGATTGAAAATAAAACTCTTGGTTGGTAATATCTCATTAAAAACTGGCATAGTAATATATCAAAAGGGGTCAAGGACACTGAATTTCAATGATTTCTATGAGGAGTTCTATCCAAACTGTAAGTTCCAATATAAAAATGTTTGATCTTTTATTTATATTGGACAATGAGCCAGAATTGAGTCAGTGACAAACTATAAGAAGAATATGACTCAAATAATGGATTAAATAATCAATTAATAATATAAAAATCCTATTTGGTTAACTAAAGTTGATAACAGTGGCCTGGAAATTTGCCCTTATTTTCCTCTCTCTTCCTGTGGCTTTCACTCCTCTCTCCATTCAGTAAAAATTTGTTTATTCTGTTTTCTTCTGGCCACTGTTCTTAGAATTCTCTCAGTAATTAGGTTAATTAGTTAATATTTCATTAACTAATACTTGCATTAACTCATACCTGTACTTAGATAGACAAGTACCTTTTCATGAACCCTTGAGCAAGGACAGCATACTACATGTATTAATCTTAGAAAGCCTTAACAAATATGTTTCTTCCTTGGTTCTAACTGATGGGGAGGGGTCATTTCCTTCTGGGTTTTTTTTGTTTGTTTGTTTGTTTTGGTTTTTATTCACATATAAATAATGCAGCAAAGGATCACATATCACAACAATATATTTAAATGGATCATAAATCCATATACTTAGAAATTTTCCCTGTATTTTCATGTTTATTCTCCCTTCCTGCCACTGAGCCATATCATATACAAGGCACTTTCTGGAACTATAGAACAAAGAAAATATTTCTTTTGCATCCTTTCTTATCTATCCTATTGCACCTCTCTCCTCTCCTCACACATTAATTTTTTTTATTCTCAGTGTTCCCTCCCCTCCCCTCCCACCCCTGGTAACCAACAAAGAATATTTCCTTCCATAGATAAATCTTTCTTTGACTTTTAAAATAATGAAGTGAAGCAATATTTGTCCTTCAGTGATTGACTTATTTCACTCAGCATAATGTCCTCTGAGTTCATCCATGTTATGCAGTGTTTTGCAGATTCTACGTTATCCCTTAGGGTTGCATAGCATTCCATTGTGTGTATGTACTATAGTTTGGTTATCCATTCCTCAGTTGATGGACACCTAGATTGTTTCCACTTACGGCTATTGTCAATAGTGCTGTGATGAACACGGGCGTGCATATGTCTGTTCTGGTCATGGTTTTCACTTCTTTAGGATATATACATAGTAATGGGATGGCTGGGTCAAATGGTATTTCTAATTCCAACTTTTGAAGGAAT
>NW_006922288.1:279017-285231 GCF_000298275.1 Orycteropus afer afer
CAACCTTCCTTCCAAGGAGTGGCTGGTGGGTTTGAACCGCCAGCCTTCTGGTTAGCAGTCAAGTGCCTTAGGCACTATATATATATATATATCGAATATATAGGGAGGGGTAATTTCTCTGTCAAGAATACCAAGTGTGCATAATCCCGGAAGGTTTCCTCAATTTAATTGAGCCATGTGTTTGAAAGGTTAGCCCTACCTAATTCCTTAAGGATTAGGCTCCTGAGCATATAATGAAAAATTCACAAATACCAGGGCCTTTTAAAAAATAGAAATTTATCTCTCTTACATAAAGAAAGCTGTTATTGTTAGATGCTGCCCATTTTGCTCCAACTCATACCAATCCTATGTACAAAAGAACAAGACACTGCTGGGTCCTTCACTATCCTCACAATCATTCACATCCTTGGGCTCCTATGCTTGCAAATTTTTCAGGAATCCAGGTTGCTTCTATATTTTTCCTCTAATATCTCTTAACTTTGGCATTTGTTCTTACTATGAAAGCTGTAAACTAGAGCTTCTATCATCACAATGAATTCCAGGACAGCAAGTCGACTAGAAGAGAGTCCAAATAAATTATTCCTCTTCATTTAAGGAGACCTCCTGGATAACCTAACCTACTTCAATCTACTTTTCTTTAACCAAAATTAATTGTAGGGTGCACCTAGCTACAGGGGAGCCTGGGAAATATGTTCTTCAGCTGAGTATATTTTGCACACTAAATAAATTCAATATTTTGTTAATAGCAAGGTAGAAAATGTTGGAGAAAATAATTAGCTGCTTGGTCCAATCCCTGTAAAACTAACAAAAATCCTTTTGGCTCTATATCTAATTCAGAGAATGATATATGTTAAAACTAAATTTTAGTTTACCAAACAATGCTATTCTAATCAGGACCACTAAAAGCAAAAGGTATAAACCAGAATGGATAAGATTGGGAAAAAAATTATTTATGTTTAATTCCAAAGTGGACATGATTTAAGAAGACTACAGTAAGAGTTATTTTCTGCCCAATTGACTTTTTCTATTCCCTACTTTTTCTCCTTTGCTTTTTTTATTTATCATTTAAATGACAGATGTTCAATATCTTACTATACCCTTTCCAGCTTTGAAATAATGGCATTCAGTACCTTCCTCAGTCTTTCACACTCCTAACATATACCTTTGGCTTTCCATTTTCTTCTGCTTACTTTTGATAGAAACAAGTAGGTACTTTGTTAAACTGATGTGTAACTAAGAGAGTAATCTCAATACCATCGACTCCATCCTGACTCATAGCAAGCCCCACTGGGTTTCCAAGACTGTAAATCTTAACAGAAGCACACTGCTCCATCTCTTTTCTGCAGAGAGGCTGGTGGGTTGAAATTCCCAACCTTTGGTTAGCAGCCAAGTGGCTTAACCACTACACCACCAGAACACTTATTTATTTTAATCTTTTATATATTAGGATAAATATTGACTGGATCAATATATGCTAAATGGACTTGGAGGCAACCTCTTCTGACCTCCTCCAGCCTCATGAGGGGAAAGAGAGTCACCACCATCAATAGCTAAGACTTAATCCTATGAGGTAAGACATGTTGCCACCCTCCAAACCTTTTTACCAGTTTTGGCACCAAACATCCCTCCCACTGCACTCACTACTTCTCTACTGGTTTCAGTAATTTGTTGCAATGGCCACACAGAACTCATAGACAATTGTTGTTGTTGTTATGTGCCCTCAAGATACTCACAATTATGGGGTTTATTAGGGAAGTAACAGACTACAATTCAAGTTTAGGAACACACTTAAGACACAATTCTTTAATCAGGACACTCTTCCCTATGCTATGCCCTCGGGCACACCTTTCTGATCCTTAGCCTTGTGGCCTGGCCTCTGCCCTGTTCAGGCAAGTGGTACAAAGCTCTTTTAGTTCTGCTGATAGGTACACCTGTGTGCAGCACACTCCACCAACAAGCCTCCTGCCCAAGGGCACTCAGCACCTGCTCTGTGGGCCAGGAAAACATGTCACTCTGTCTCATGACTTTTGGTTCCACTGTCACAATTTCTCTGTGGGGAGTCTCTCTCTGCTGGGCATCTCTCTCTGCCAGGTGTCTCTGCCAAGGAGGTCCAGGTCCAAGAACACACTCTCCTTCACCTCTAGCTCTCCTCTCTTGAAGGCAGTGAGATCCCCCCTGCCTCTAGGAGCACTCATTTTAAGCCTGACAGACAGACAAAAGTAACCAATCCCAATATCACAGTTCTACACACTTTATTTGCATGGTCCCATCCAGTAATCCAGTGGAAGCTATAAAGACTATGACTAGAAAAGCCATACCAAGTAATTCACTGCATCACACTATAACATGAAATCTTTAAAGATGTCTTTAATAACTATTCAAGCAAAAAATAAATTTGAACATTTTATAGTAACAGTTTAGAGTAGCCAAAGAATTATTTGCAATAATACATTCACTTGGATTCATATTGTACTATGCATATAGTGTATAAAAGCAGTTTCCTATAATACAGATCATTCATTATATTTGACTCTTGATTAATTTTCCTTTTCACCTTTACTTTTTTTCCTTCCTAAACATTAGCATTTACCTAAAAATAGTTAGAGATAGAACTGTCTATTACAATTCCTGAGAGACAAAGTTAAACTAGTTCTTGACATTCTGTATGAGAAGAAAATAGAAGTCTCTAGAAAGTAGGAAGAGCAATATAAGGGTTGAGAACAAGAAAGATAATTGAAATATAATATAGTCATATCCCATTGTTTTTCAGGAAAAAAGAAGGTTCAAATATGTCATCACAAGTTTTGTGTACTTTTGTTTTTGTGTGGATTGAGGACATTGCAGGTAGACACATGATTCTCTTTCATGAGGCACACAATCTTACTAAGATCAGACGTGGTCCTGACTACAATAATGGATTCTTAGTGTACAGTTTTAGAGATTAGGATGGGGCAGATTTATACCTTTGGAATATTAAGAGGCTATAAGAAAAGTTGTGATATTAGAGAAGAATGCTAAGAGTACAAAAGTGCTAACAAATCTTTCCTGGATGAAGTGCAACCAGAATGCTCCTTGGAAGCAAGAATGACCAGACTTCATCTCACCTACTTTTGTCATGTTGTCAAAAGGAACCATCCCTGGAGAAGGATATCATGCTTGGTAAAGTGCAGGAATAAGTGGAAAGCCCTCAGCGAGATGGATGGACATTGTGGCTGCAATGATGGGCTGAGGTATAGCAAAGATAGTGAGGCTAGAACAAGACCAGGCAATGTTTCATTGTGCTGTGCATAGGGTTGCTATAAGTCAGAGACAACTTGAGGTCATCTAACAACAACAACAAGAACATAAGAGAAGGTTATAGAGAAAAGCAGATAGTGTTTCACTGGAAGTAATAACCTTCCATTTTTTTCCTCTTTAATGTTATGAGTAAAGGCATGTGACATAGCTGATGTCTTAAGAAAAGAGGGGCTGTGGAAGATGTAGGATTACAATATGAAGATGGATAGTTATACCCATGTCAGATTCAGTTCTGATTATTATTTTAATCAGTTATTCTCTCCTTCTCTAAAGAGTGGAGCAATTCACTCAACATCCTTGTATCTCTTTTATAAAAATGCTTTAAGTTGTTCTAAATTGATTATTTCAAAGGAAATTGATATACCTCTTATTTTAGAGTAATAGAAATATTTAGATTGTCCTGTATATAGTGTGGCAGTTAAGGTGATAAAACAGTTTCTTCTAGGTTATATTAAGGTGTCATTTACCTGATTATTAAGTCCTATGAGGGAAATGGTGGAATGCAATGGGTAAGCATCTTTGTACCATTGAATGATGAATTTATTAAATTGTATCTACTATTAAAATATTTTGAATTATTGATTACATATTAACAACTATTGACACTTATTATGTTTCTTGTGTTAGATAAGGAGGTCTGGTGGCATAGTGGATAAGGCATTTGGCTACTAACCAGAAGGTCAATGTTCAAACCCACTAGCCACTCCATGAAAGAAAGATGGGGCAATCTACTTCTGTAAAGATTTACAGCCTTGGAAGCACAATGGGAGTCACTGTGAGTTGGAATTGACTTAATGGCAGTGAGGTTTCGTGTGTGTGTGTGTGTGTGTGTGTGGTGTGTTAGATACTGTACTAGGTGTTTAACATATGCTATCTAATAGAACATCACATGTTTTCTTTGGCTGCAAGTAAAGAAGGAAATGTATCACTATGAAAGTACAGATGAATAAGGAACTGAACCAATTAAGAAATCTTTCTCACTATGAGAAGCTTTTAAAATAAATCATTTGCATTGGATTATTTCCAAAGCAGACCTACATAGAGTGTGCTTGTCTTAGAGCTTGTGGCTGAGTAAGGTGGTATATAAAGTCAAGTCCTTGAGCTGTTAAAACTATTTTATCTCCCTCTTTTTTTTTTTTTTTAATTACATTCAACTAGTAATTAAAAAAAAAAAAATTACTATCTCATAATTTAAACTTTCAAAGTTTGCCCAGGTTCAATGGCCACTTAATGTTTTATAACACAGAATAGCAATTTATACTCCAACCAAAAAGCCGTAGAGTCGGATTTGACTTATGGCGACCCCTCCTTGGATTTCTGAGGCGTTATCTCTATGGAAGTAGATTTCCCAATCTTCCTTCCAAGGAGTGGCTGTTGGGTTTGAACCACCAGCCTTCTGGTTAGCACTAAACTGCCTTAGGCACTACGTCACCAGAGCTCCTTAAGATATAATTAATCATGGAACATGAAACTTCTATATCTCCAGGTTATATTACAGTGCCTGTAAGAATGTCATGATTGCTAACTTTTACTATAGGTTAGTATATAGATTGCTATAACAAGGAATATTCCATGCAGTGTCCTATGAACTTATTAGTATGGATAAGGTTTGAAATAGAAAATTCTATCCATAAATGGTGACCTGATCAGACCATTTTTAATGAATCACTTTAAGAAATTTGAATTTTAAATTGCAGACTATTGTAATTTCCATTTAGTAAAGAACACTCTGACAGAGAAAGGATGACAGATAGGAATATTAAAAGTAAAGAAATTAGTTATAGTGATGGAGTTTTCTCAGTAATTCAGTATAGGCATGATATGAATAGCTGCAATAGGATCTTCACATGGCTGTCCCTCTTTGTAATTCACATCTCAGCTTGAGTCTCATCCTTAAGGGCCCACTATGATTTCTCGATCTTATTTGGTCATTCTCTAGCATGTACCATGGTTTTAATATTATACATTGCACCATTTATTTGTTTATTTAATTTCTGCTTTCCTTCACTATAATAAGAACTTCCTGTGGGAAGAGATGTTGATTTTGGTTCATTACTGAATTCAGAAAGCGGTAAATGTTAAATAATCTGTGCCAAATAAGTAGTTGTTGAATGAATGAATGAAGAAAAAAAATCAGTGTCAACGCAAATAGGTGGACATGGTTAGACATAAGAGATATCAGAAAACATTTATTTTTAAGTATTTAATGATCAATTAAAGGAGGCAATACAGATAGAATTGACCTGAAATCATTTTTACCCCCATTGCACACTTAGGTGACTAAATATATTCTGGACACATCTGCTGAGATAGTAAGTATAGAAGAAAATTGAATTTGAAACTGCATGAAGATGAATGTAATTTCAGAATATTTGAACTTTAGAATTGCAGTAAGGAATTGTGAACCTTATTACCTCTCTGACTTACCAAAGATCAGATCAACTTGATCCTCATACTCAGTGCTCTTTGGTTTCAAAAAGACTTCGGTGCATGTTTTTCTCAAAATTGACTATAACTACTGCAATAATTAGAAGCTCTGGTAGCATAGTGGCTAAAGCACTTGACTGCTGACCAGAAGGCTGGTGGTTCAAACCCACCGGCCACTCCTCAGAAGGAAGGTTGGGCAATCCTACTTCGTAGTGATACTGCCTCGGAAACCCAAGGAGGGGTCGCTATGAGTCAGGGCCGACTGGACGGCACATAACAACAACATCAACAACTGCAATAATTATGATTACCATTTATTTCATCATCTCATAGTCCCTATCCTAAGTTATTTGTAATTGTTGTTGTTGTTGTTATGTGCCCTCGAGTTGGACCAGACTCATAGCAATCCCTCCTTGGGTTTCCAAGACAGTATCACTACGGAAGTAGATTGCCCCATCTTCCTTCTGAGGAGTGGCTGGTGGGTTTGAAC
>NW_006922288.1:285331-295953 GCF_000298275.1 Orycteropus afer afer
GCCAGCCTTCTGGTTAGCAGTCAAGTGACTTAGGCACTAAGCTACCAGAGCTCCTTATTTATAATTAGTAATGGAAAAAAGGTTGGGCAATCCTACTTCCCGCCTAGTGATACTGCCTCGGAAACCCAAGGAGGGGTCGCTATGAGTCAGGTTTGACTCGACAGCACATAACAGCAACAACAACAACAATG
This sequence comes from Orycteropus afer afer, assembly GCF_000298275.1. Taxonomy (NCBI): domain Eukaryota; kingdom Metazoa; phylum Chordata; class Mammalia; order Tubulidentata; family Orycteropodidae; genus Orycteropus; species Orycteropus afer. The sequence goes on from NW_006922288.1 coordinate 285,523, forward strand.
GAAAAAATAAATATTTGTACTCTGAAGAAACCTTCTTAACAAGTGATAAAAATTAATATGTTGATGTTCTATATCCTCTGTTATGAAGAAATGAAAAAGACAGAGCATCATTTCTGAGATATTCTTGCCAAAAATGTAATCTCCATCTTATAATGAGAAAACATTAAATAAACCCAAATTAAAAGATGTTCTAAAAAAAACTTGACCAGTACTCTTGGAAAGCATTGACTAAAAAATCCCCCATGCCATTGGATCATTTGTCAAAATAGACCACATTAGGTCACCAAAGGAGTCTTGATACATTTAAGAAGACTGAAATCATACAAAGTCTTTTCTCTGACCACAATAGAGTGAAGCTAGAAATCAATAACAAAAAACAAACAAACCATAAAACTAAAAGACACAAACATATGAAAACTAAATAATATATCATTAAACTACCAATGGGTCAAGGAAGAAATTACAAATTTCTTAAACTCTAATGAAAATGAAAACACAGCATACCAAAACTTTTGGAATCCAGTGAAGGTAGTATTCAGATGGAAACGTGTGGCAACAAAAGCCTGCATTAAAAAGAAAAAAAAAAAAAAAAAGGAGAGCCAACTAAGCCTAAAACTCTCAGAAGAAAGAAAATAACAGAGTAGAGCAGAAATAAATGAAATCCAAAACAGAAAAAAACAATAAAAAGAATCAACAAAACCAGAAGATCGTTCTTTGAAAAGATAAATAAAATTGAGAAAGGAAAAAAGATGCAAATAACAAAAATAAGAAATGAAAGAGGAAATATTATAGCTGACTCAATAGAAATCAAGAGAATTATGACTGAATATAATGAACAACTGTATGGCAACAAACTGGATAACCTAGATAAAATGAACAAATAGAAAGAAACAGACAGCCTATCCCAAACAACTCAAAAGGAAATAGAAAATTTCAACAAAACCATAACAAGTGAAGAGATTGAATCAGTGATTAAAAATGCCCAACAAATTAAGTCCTGGATCATATGGCTTCACTGGGGAATTCAACTGTGCCTAAGGCACTTGACTGCTAACCAGAAGGCTGACGGTTCAAACCCGCCAGTCACTCCTTGGAAGGAAGGCTGGGCAATCCTACTTTCGTAGTGATACTGCCTCGGAAACCCAAGGAGGGGTCGCTATGAGTCGGGGCCGACTCAACGGCACATAACAACAACATACATAGAAAAACCCAAGAGACTCAGCAAGAAAACTACTAGAATTTATTGAAAGATTTAGCATTGTGGCAGGATACAAGATCAACATATAAAAATCAGTTGGATTTCTCTACACCAACAAAGAGATATCTGAAAAGGAAATAAGTATAAAAATATCATTAACAATAGCTACCAGAAAGATAAGATACTTGGGAAAAAATCTTACCAGGTAAACAAAAGATATATACAAAGAAAACTACGAAACACTACTTCAAGAAAGTATAAGAGATCTACAAAAATAGACGAATAGAACATGCTCACGGACAGGAAGATTGAACTTTGTGAAAATGTTAATACTACCCAAAGCAATTTATACATTCAAATCATTCCTGATCCAGAACCCATCAATATTCTTTAAGGACATGGAAAAACCAATCACTAATTTTATACAGAAGGGAAGGAAACTTTGGATAAGCAAGACATTACTAAAGAAGAAGAACAAAGTAGGAGGTCTCATATTCCCAGGTCTCAAAGCATCATATTGGTACAATGACAGATAAATAGAGTAGTGGAACAGAATTGAGAACCCAGAAATAGATCCATCCACCTGTGATCAGCTGATATTTGACAAAGGGCTGAAATCCATTAAATGGGGAAAAGACAGTTTCATTAACAAATGGTGCTGGCACAACTGGATATCCATTTGCAGAAAAATGAAACTTTACACCATACAAAAAAACTAACTCTGGATGAATCAAAGACTTAAATGTGAAACCTAAAAGTATAAAGTTCATTAAAGAAAAAATAGGAGCAAACTTAAGGGCCCTAATTCAGAGTATAAATAGACTATTAACTGTAACCCAAAATACACAAATGGCAGAAAATAAACTATATGACTGTGACCTTGTGAGAATCAAATGTTTATGTGCATCAAAAGACTTCTCCAAAAGAGTAAATAGAAAACCTACAGATTGGGAAAAAATATTCAGCCACACCATTATCTCACAAGAGATTTATCTCTAAAATTTATGGAAAACTCTAACACCTCAACATCAAAAATACAAAGAACCCAATTAAAAAATAGGCAGAAGACATATATCACCAAAAAGGATATTCAAGTGGCCAATAAACACATGAAGAAATGTTCACAATCATTAGTCATTAGAGAGATGCAAATCAAAACGAGATACCATCTTGCCCCAGCACTAGCAGCAAATTTCAACAAGACAGAAAATAACAATTGCTGATGAGGGTATGGAGAGATTGGGGCTCTCATACATTACTGGTGGAACTATCAGATGATGCAACCACTGTGGAAATGAAAATGGTGGGTCTTTAAAAAGTTGGAAATAGAAATATCATTTGATCAAGCAGTTCCATTACTAGGTATATATCCTAAAGAAGTGAGAGCCAGGACATGAATTGATATATGCACACCCATGCTCATCACAACAAAACAATAGCAAAAAGATGGGAATAACCTAAGTGCCCATCAACAGAGGAATAGATAATCAAACCATGGTATATACATACAATGGAAAACTATGCAACACTAAAGAATAATGTAGAATCCATGAAGCACCGCATAATGTGGATGAACTTGGAGAACATTATTCTGAGTGAAACAAGTCAATCGCTGAAGGACAAATATTGTATTAATCCAATGGAGGAAAGGCTTATACATAGAAGGAAACTTTTGTTGTTGGTTACCAGGCTTGGGAGGGGAGAAGAGGGAAAATTGTTAGATAGGTTAAAAAAAAAAAAAAAATAGGCAAAAAACCCTATGTGTATACACACACACACACACATATATATATATATATATATATATACACACATATATATGTACACCAAAGATCGGTAGTAGTTACCAGGAAATGGAGAGAGAGGGAAATGTGTAGCTTTTGTTTGTGGGGCATTGAGATTTTGCTAGTGGTAGCAGAAAATTTTGGAAAAGGACATCAATAATGGTGGCACAACATGAAAAATGTCATCAATGTCCCTGAACTGAAAATGTGGAAGTTATTATGTTGGTTAATGTCTTGGCGTGTATGTTTGCACCACAATAAAATAAATTTTAAAAAGGAAAAAAAAAAATCTAACTTTATGGCATCAAAGGGACAACAACTGGATAGGTTACATAGGAAACTTAGAGGATAGTGAGTTTATGTTATTGGAGGAGAAACTACTTGGAAAAAGGAAATGGTTGCAGAACCCATGGAATGTAATTAATATCAGTGAATTGTGCATGTAGGAATTGTTGAATTAATATATGTTCTGCTGTGTATATTCTCAACAACAAAAATAAATTATTTTAATAATGTAAAGACCGTGAAAAATATTGAAAACGTATATACTTAGTATGGGTACAAGATTCTTATTATTTTCTTCATTCTTTCTCTGTTTTAAATTACAAGATTTTAAATGATTCAATTAATTCACATTGCTTATCAAGCCTAGGTTTCCCTAATCCGTAAGCGACAATTTAACTTAATATGGTCACATTTATTAATCTACTAAAGACACATTTATTAACACCAATTTGATTTATTTTGTGAACAGAGAAGTACAAGGTCTAGACAGACAAGTTATATTTTCGATGGCCTTCATCTTTTTCCTCTTCAATGAGTGTAATTTTTTTTTTCAAACTACTCCATTCAACTTTATGCTATATTCAGATCCACTTATTTATTTGTATTAAAATGATTCTCTAGGGAAAATCACTGTAAAGCATTTACTTTTTTACCAAAAAAAGTAAAATGTAACATGCAAAAGTATGCCTAAGCATCATCTTGTAATAAAGCCAATGGAAATCTTTATATTATTCTATAAATATTTTGAATATATGGAAAACAAGACTAATACATTGAAATTTAAAACAATACTATAATTAAGTATGTTATTAAAACAATTAAAAGATTTTTATACTTAACATGGAAACAATTTTGTATATTATATCAAATTATAATGTCAATAATACTATATAAATGACAAATACAAATACTTTATTATTTTTACATCATTGTATTTACTTTTTAGAATTTAAATATTCAAGTTCAATAATGAGACTTAAATTTGTGTTTGCATATTTATCTCAGAATTGAGATATAGAGCTAAACTGCTGATCAAAAGAGAGAACAATTCTATTCTGATGAGGGATGCACACAGCGAAACATTCAGCTTTATGACTCATTTCTCTTGGGGCCTTCCTCTGTGGATGAGAGAGACAATAAAAAGAATTCCTGGGTGTTGTTAGTCCCAGAGGCCTCTACTGATTGTTTAAGAATTAACAATCCTCCAAGTAAAAACAAATGGTTAGATATTTATGTGATTTTCAATGGACTTTCACACTTAAAACATTCATCACCTGTAAGTACTATTGGAATGAGATCTGAGAAGCAATAGAGAACATTCTCAGATAAACCCAAATTTCTGCAGCTATGATCTGAGCTCTATATCCAGGGACTAGAAGATTTAGTTCTATGAAGTAAAATTAGGTTTGTCATAACCATGTCACCAGAAGAAATCCCTGGGTGGCGCAAACATATTGTGCTGTACTACTAACCAAAAGTTTGGCAGCACAGAAGAAAGCCCTGGCAAAAGGTTGCCATAAAGATTACAACCAAAAACCCTTATGGAGGAATTATGAAACAAATACATATGCATATATCTGTGGATATAATTTATGTTTAGTTTTTCATAGAATGTTTACAATTCAGCCAAAAGGGAGACACAACACATTTCCAGAAGGAGGAAAGGATTTAGAATAGGTAACTTCAGGATGTTATTAAAAAGATATTTCACACCTATTTTTATTTAGGTGATTTAGCTTGTGCCCTCCTAAATGAAAGGAGAAACCATAATGGGGTGAAGATTAATAGTTCCCAGCATCTGAGGAAGTGCATGAGTATATTTCATATTTCTCCCTAACTTGGATCTCTTGCCACCAGGCTTTTCAGAGCGCACTTAACCTGTTTGTTTCTCAAGGTGTAGATCAAAGGATTAAGTGAGGGAGTCACTACAGTATAGAAGAGAGTGAGGAATTTTGTGTGATTCTGTGTGTACTTACTTTTGGGTTGTATGTAGACAGAAATTATAGTTCCAAAGAATAAAACCACAACAATCATATGAGACCCACAGGTCCCAAATACTTTTCTTCTGCCTTCAACTGATTTTATCCTCAGCACACTCCTTACAATGCAGCCATAGGAAACAGAATAAGTCCTAGAGGAATAACCACATAAAGGACAATAGCTATGGAGAGTTCATATTCTAGGAAGATTGTATCCACACAAGCAATTTTAATAAGAGCAGGCTCCTCACACATGAAATCATCCACCCTGTGGTGTCTGCAAAGAGGCAACTGGAAAACAAGGATGGTCTGAACTGTGGACTCCACAAAACCACTAATCCAGGCCACAGCTGCTAATTGCCAAAGAAGATTGGGGTGCATGATAATACCATAGTGGAGGGGTCGACAGATAGCATTGAATCGGTCATAGGCCATAACAGTAAGGAGGATGCACTCTGTGGAGCCCAGCCCCAAAGCAATGAATAGCTGGATCACACAACCAGTGTAGCTAATGGTCTTCTCAGGGCCCTTGAGATTCCAAAGCATCTGTGGGACAATACTGGTAGTAAAACAGAGGTCCAGGAAAGAGAGATTAGAAAGGAAGAAGTACATGGGTGTGTGGAGTTTGGGATTCAAGTATGAGACCAATACGATCACTGTGTTCCCCATCAGTGTCAGAATGTATATGATAGAGATGACAAGAAGGAGAACGATTTCCAACTGGGGCTGGTCAGAAAAGCCCAGTAAGATGAAGTCCACTTGGTTGCTAACATTTGTCCTTTCCATGGCTTAATTGTGAATCGCCTTTGTTGATCATTCCTACTTTATTCCTATGGGAAAAAAATAAGATACCATAACTAATGGAAAAATAACAGACTGATTAAAACTTGAGTATTTGGAGACTGTAAATATGTAGAGAAACAACAGAAAAAATAATACAAAAAATATGATAGGTTGATTTGATATATACAGAGAAAAATGCATAAACTTATGAACACATCAAAAGCATTGAAAGAAAAAATAAAATTAGATAAACATTAGAATGGTATACCAAAACATATTTAAAATATATACCAACCTACCTGAAGATGTAAAATACATAGACTGACAATGTACATACTGTGGAAAGGCAAAGACATTGGAAATAAAAATATTGCTGAATATATAGATGCATGATAGTTAGACAATAGGTATAATTGAAAGGTGCATGGAGAGAGCAAGGGCATGAGATAATGTTTATAGTGTTGGGGACACAGAAACAAAAATAGTTAGAAATATTTAAACAGGAAGAGTTACATATGACTATCATTGATATTCATTGCTTTCCTATATAGTAAATAACTACTCAAGGTAGAACTGGTAATGTTATTCTTGTTGTTAGGTGCCATCAAGTTGGTTCTGACTCACAGTGACCCTATATAAAAGAGAATGAAACACTGCCCATTCCTGTACCATAATAATAGTATGTGAATCTACCCATCTAATATGATCAACTGACCTTGCATAATAAAGTAAATTCTGTAGAAATAAAAAATGTACTTGGAAAATTTCTGATTTTCCCCCAAATATCCTAACTAGAAAATATAAAACTTGCTTCTAAGACTTCTAGACCATTAAGCCGGGTCTCAAGAAAATATAGCATAGTAGAGTTTAAAGGGAATATGTAGTACATTTTCTTTGACATCAATGGTAATAACAATTGCATTCTGAAATTTTGCCAAGATGAAATTATTATGTGTTATTATGTATTATATTTTATGCAAAAGATACTATCTCCAGAATTACAACAGCAAAAGAAAACTGGCACTAATGGTCACATTGTTTAGAATTTGTCTATGGACCAAGCCTTTTGGTGATTAAATAAAAAGGTTCAACACTGTAATGTACTGGATTGACATTGACTTTAGCTGGCCCCATTCTCTCTACTACACAGTAAAAGGAAAAAGAACTGTGCTATTGAAGGATTAGATTTCTACTAGGAGAAAGACAATGAAAGAGAGACCTTGTTTTGCATCATATCCATAGTCAGGATTCTTTGGACCATGGACTATTATGTCAAAGAAGAACTAATGATTTCCAAGAAAATTCAACCCTGAAACTCTTCCAATTCCATTTCACATCTGTGTTAATCAAATGAGGCTAAGCAGGTTAATGTTTACAAAAAGAAGAAGGTTGACATTGGTGCCTACCGCATTTTACTACTAACCAGATGGCTGGCAGTTCAAACCCACCAGCCACTCCTCAGAAGGAAGCTTGGGGGATCTACTTCCATAGAGATACCGCCTTGGAAACCCGAGGAGGGGTCGTTATGAGTCGGGATCAACTCGACGGCAGTGAGTTGTTTTGTTTTGTTTTCAATGAATGCAGTAAATATTCATCTATATATGAAAAGTAGCTTCCACACAATGCAAAAGGGAATCAGCTCTGGATTTCCTAAACTTTTAAAATATTTTCTTTGTTTTTCTTTTCACAACAAAAGAAAGAAACACTACCTTCCAAGAATGACAATCCAGCTGTAGGTGATTTTGATGAAGATTCAATCCTGGTTATAGTTCCAGGACAGGCAGTTGAGAAACAAGGTGTGATAACGTGTCAGTTACTCTTCTGTAATCTCTTTATTCAGACTATGTTCAGGTGGAAGTTGTTTACCTTATTTACTCAACCCCCATCTCTGGAGCTCTCTTTCCCAGACAACTTCCCTTTGCCCTATTGGAGTGGGAAATGGGTCTCCAGAGAGAGAATAACCTCAGAGGCTTGTGCTTCTGTTTCTACTAGAAAGCAATCAATTGTGTAGCATTTTCCAAATGCACACATGTGGGCACATGCACACATTCATTCTTTGCTATAAATGTGCCCACAATGGAAAGCACAATTGAAATTCTAAGAGTGAAAATATCCTCAATTTTTTGCATATTGAGCTTACAAACCCAGTTAAGATCATTCTACACACTTCCTATCACATATGCTATTAAAATTGTCAATATTATTGACAGCATAATAGGCTATTTAAAAAAAAATATGTTAGCTTCTTGTTATTGTATTTCTGTGTACTATACATATATTTGCAGACATGCATATATCTGTGTATACATATATGAAGATTAAACATAATATGTGAGGATTTAAGAACTATCTTATAATCTGCTAGGAAAGAAGAAATGACAGAAAGCAGTGCACTTTGATATCCAATATGAAGGTAGCCAAAAACCAAACAAACTCACTGCCATCGAGTCGTTTCCAACTCATAGCAACCCCTCCTTGGGTTTCTGAGGCATTATCTATCTCTACAGAAGTAGATTGCCCAGTCTTCCTTCTGAGGAGTGGCTGGTGGGTTTGAACCACCAGTCTTCTGGTTAGCAGTCAAATGCCTTAGGCACTACACCACCAGAGCTCCTTGTATGAAACAGAGAACTGTAAATTCATTACCTCTCTTCAGAAATGGTTAAAAGTAAATCATATGACAAAGAAAGCATGCTCTACAGAGAGAATTGCTATAATTGTGTAAGGAATAGGCAATGATTTCTAGAATAGTCTCCAATATAGATGTTACGCATCTGAAGTTTTGTGCAAAATGATCTATTTGGAGAACAGGAAGGACATACCAGAAATTTTGTGTACATTTATTTTGAAGATCTTATAACTTCTCTTTCAGTTTCTATTCTACAAAGGATATAAATAAATGTGTACAGTAATGCATGTATATATATATAAATATAAAATATTCCTATTTGGACACAGGGTTGCCTGTCCAAAAACATTTTCTAAGGGGGTACATGACAGTAAACATTTAGAAACAATAATGGCATGGATTCTTTCAGACGACTCCTTCTAAAACCTTTCTTTGAACCATAGTGCCAAAAAGTGTATATATATTTTTCCAGATGTTCTGGCCCTGAGTTTTCCCTCAGACACATTCATCATCATTTTCTAGCTCTGTTCTATACTACATGAGGACTGACCCATGAAAGCTGCTTTGCTAGACTCTCATATCCACTGGTTTCCAAATGGGAGACATTAGCAAGAGAATAGGATGAAAGAGAAAGGATAAACCAGAATATTTCTGCCTCCCTCTATGTTGAGAAGAACTGATTGATGAAGATTAAAGACTACAGTCTTCAGTATGGATTACACCTCAACATAAAGAAAATGAAAATCCTCACAACTGTATTGATAAGCAGCATCATGATAAATGGAGAAAAGATTGAAGTTGTCAAAGACTTCATACTACTTGGTTCTACAAACACCACCTATTGAAGCAGCAGTCAAAAATCAGACAATGGCATATGAGTTGAACATTTACCTGAGGTAGATACACTCCTTGGAGAGAACAATCATGGGGAAAAGAAGGGCTGCTTATGTACAGGGAGACAGCTCAGGGGGCAGGAGTGTATGGAGAGTTGGACACTGGGAAGAGGTAACTATGGGGAGGAAGTGGGAGGGGAGCTGTTGCATTGTGGCAAACTGTGGTCAGTGTCATGAGACAAAGTGTATGTGGACTGCTGTATGGAAAGTGAATTTGATCTGTAAATCTTCACCCAAATCACAATTAAAAAAAAAAAAAAATCAGACAATGTATTGCATTGGGAAAATTTGCGGCAAAAGACCTCTTTGAAGTGCTGAAGAGCAAAGATGTCTTCGGAAGACTAAGGTGTGCCTAACTCAAGCCATGGTATGTTCAATTGTCTCATGTGCATGTGAAAGCTGGACAATGAATAAGGAAGACCCAGGGACAACTCAGGGATACCCAAAGCAACAGGCCAGAAGAGCAGGAGAAAGGGGATTAAAAGCCAGGAAGCCAGACAGAAGAACAGTCAGTCACAGGGACCCAGGTGGGGGTGATACGAGAGGTCTCCAACAGCAAGACAAACTTGTCTGTCAGTTTGTCCTACTGTGGTGACATGTAGACGTGAGTTTGGAGGCTAAGCTTCTGGTGTTTAAAACCCAGTGAGATGCACCTGGTGCACAGGTAACAGCCCAGCTTAGAGACTGAGACAGACTAGGAAGAAGGAAGAGGCCATCCACTTCTGAAAAAATTGGCCAGGGAAAAGCTTATGAATAGCAAAGAAACACATTACCGCACACCTTTAGGAATAGTCCATTTAGGTTAAAAGGCTCTCAAAATAGGACTGGGAAAGAGCTGAAACATCTGAGTAAACCCAGCCTTACTCTTTTTTTTTTTTTAATT